>NW_005358650.1:109173-109474 GCF_000412655.1 Myotis brandtii
AAGACAATGCTCTGCGTTTGGTGGGATCAGGAAGGTGTGGTGTATTATGTGCTTCTAAAACCAGGTGAAACTA
This sequence comes from Myotis brandtii, assembly GCF_000412655.1. Classification (NCBI taxonomy): domain Eukaryota; kingdom Metazoa; phylum Chordata; class Mammalia; order Chiroptera; family Vespertilionidae; genus Myotis; species Myotis brandtii. Next base: position 109,247 of record NW_005358650.1, read on the forward strand.
TTAATACTGATCGCTACCTACAACAAATAATCAATTTGAACCACACCTTGATTGTAAAATGACCAGAATAGGCCAGAAGACAAAGCAAAGTAATTTTGCTTCATGATGATGCACCATCACACACTTCAAAACCAGTTAAAGACACGTTAAAAGATCTATCTTGCCTGGGAAGTATTAACCCACCCGCTGTATTCACCAGACCTTGCTCCTTCAGCTTACCACTTGTTC
>NW_005358650.1:109529-123609 GCF_000412655.1 Myotis brandtii
TACGAAGAAGTGGAAAATTGGGTCTCTGAATGGTTTGCCTCAAAACAAGAAAAGTTCTATTGGGACGGTATCCACAAATTACCTGGAAGATGGGGAAATGTGTAGCTAACTATGAACATTACTTTGAATAAAGCACTTTTGATGTTTCTCTTGAAATTATCGTTTTCTTTGATTACAAAATCCGCATTATTAACTGGTACACCTGGTATTATATGCATGTACATATTTTGTGTGTTCTCAGTTCACGGCGACATTGGGAAAAATTTAATATTAACAGCAGTAAGAAAACAATCTCATTCCGATAATCCACAAGTAAAGAAATATGGAGGTAAATATAGGACAGAATTATATTAGAGTGGAATTTTCACATGCAAATAATAAGGTGCCTGTTTTTAAGTGGCTTAAAGGAAAGGAAATTTTACTTTTCACTGTAAGTGAGAAGTTCAGTCATGACTGAGCTATTTTACTGTTTTTTCCCATCAGAGATTAAAGGCTGACTCGCCTCCTGGGAAAGGATTTCTGCAGTACCACTGCAGACCTATATCTTATTCTGTCAGCTACCACATGGCAAAGATAGATGCTGTCTTCACAAAAAGGACCAACAAAATCAAGGCTTTGGGGAAGCTGGCCCACAGTGGGCCAGGAGCCCTCCCTGAAACAATCCCTATTCCTAGGGGATCTGCTGATTGGCTTAGCTCTAGCCACAGTTGCACCTTGATGCTGGGTTTGGAGTCAACTGGCAGATAGTGAGTTCAGAGTAGGAAGAATGGCTCCCTAGGAAAATCAGGGTTTTGTTCAGTGACAAAGGGAACACAGCAACTAGTAGGTAGAAACAAAAACAAACACAGATATTCATCCCATCTAAAGCTGCTTTACATTCAATTTATTAACTATTAGTGAGAAAGTAACTTTATAGGGTAACTGTTTAAGCAAGAGCAGGGTAAGCTTTCTCGTCCTATGTATAGGGATAACAGAGTAGTTCACACTGTGCCATTTTGATTAAGGCTAGAAATGTTAACTCAGAATGCCTTCAGCATTCTTTTGCTTTATGCTTAGAAAAACAGTCTGTTTAACCAAGCATCACAGCTGCCTGTTATAGTAATGGAGGCCAACTTGCAGGATGTGGAGGAAGACAGACAGAAACAGACAGAAACAGACTGACTTCCCTATGCCCACCACTCTCATGTTTTTTGGTCATGTATCATGCATGCCTATTTGGGGATTATAAAACAGAATAAAATTATCAAATATTAACTCAATAAACTTAGTTCTTCCTTTGTAAGTTAACATTGGATTTAGATAGCTAAGTCAATAATGAAATTGAGACACATGTAGAAATTAAGTCATCATTTTCTACTGGGAACTAAGAAAGAAATTTAATCTGAATATTTTACATTTGAACAAAATATATAAAGCTAGATACATCTAACTATATGTGGGATTGACTTGCACATGTTAAAAATCAGCCAGGAAGAGATGGTCACCATGACACAAATAAAATGGTGACCAAAATGATTCATTAATCCTCTTATTAATAGATGATAGACTGTTAATATTTAATAAAGTAATCAGTTTTAACATGGTCATAGATTGATGAGTGTAGCTTATTTAAAAATAAAGAAGAAAGTGGACAAATCATCTAGTTTAACTTCTTATTTGATAGATGAGTCAGTGAAAGTACATAGCAACTAATTGATGCGTCCAAGGTCTTGGCCTTACCTGAAACTATAACAAAACTGAACCTAGAATAAAGATAAGTGGCTATTTCTTATTTTTAATTATTTGTAATAGAATGATGCTCTATGCCAATCAGTAATTATCTTCTGTTATGTTCTTACCATCTTCAAACCTGGCTCAAAATATAATGGTATCCAAACCTTGTAATCCTAAGTAGGTCACAAACACAGAGACAGATGTTCAAATGATACGTAAGAAGGTCAGAAAGATATTATCGTTCCAGGTTTTTATTTACTGGGCAAACCCTGCCATTTGTTCTGTGCTATTTCATTATAATTAAATGGAAAAAATTAGTATCCTAATAACTTTAATTTTAATACTTGAAGCTGAAGGTTCTTAATCTCAGAGTACTTTAAAAATATGAGGTGTGCCTAATATAATGTTAGGTTACATAAGAGTACAATTCTACTGTCCAAATTTTTTAATCTGTTCCAAAAGCTAAAAACTACTCAAGTCTTATTAATTGTGTGCTTAATTATTTTATGGTCAACAATACAGGGACAGTTTCACAAATTTGAAATATATAAATATTAAATTTTTGTGTTGATTTCAGAGAGAGGAAAGGAGAGGGAGAGATAGAAACATCAATGATGAGAAAGAATCATTAATCAGCTGCTTCCTGTACGCCCTATGCTGGGGATCGAGTCTGAAACCTGGGTAAGTGCCCTAACCTGAAATCGAACCCCAACCTCCTGGTTCATGGGTCAATAGTCAAACACTGAGCCACACCGGCAGGCAGTTTCACAAATTTTAATAAGTACCTCAATTAGACAATAATATAGAGAAACTATCTGAAAAGAAGACAAAGTAGCACACAATAAAAGCTGCACTGTGTTACAAATGCATGAACCCATCTCCAGAAAGTCTTTTTTGCTGTTCTCAATGCCTCTGGAGAAAACTGGTCCTCCTTTTGTCTGTGCCTGAAAAGTTTCTTTTTACCTTCTCTGAATTGATGAAGAATTATGTTGGAACCAACAAAATCAAGGCTTTGGGGAAGCTGGCCCACAGTGCCTGGTATAGGATAAGATTTCAATCAATTTTCAACAATTGATGAAGCCACTCTGAAGAGGAGGAATGGAACAGCTTGGGCATATAAACCCCACTTATATTAAACTCCCAGATATGAAAGAAGCCTTAGCCTAGGCCAATGATGGCGAACCTTGAGTTTGGCGTGTCAGCATTTTGAAAAACCCTAACTTAACTCTGGTGCCATGTCACATATAGAAATTTTTTGATATTTGCAACCATAGTAAAACAAAGACTTATAATTTTGATATTTATTTTATATATTTAAATGCCATTTAACAAAGAAAACTCAACCAAAAAAATGAGTTCGCCATCACTGGCCTAGGTTGTCTAGTGAAGCGGGGGAGTCATCAGAGCAATATATGAAGTAATTACAAGTAGCATGAGCAAGAGGAAAGAGCTAGAATAAAAGCAAGAGAACAACAGAGATGGGGGGATGGGAGGATGTGAAGACAGAGATAAAGGGAGAAAAGAAGGAGAGATATTAGGCCAACTGAACTGTGCCTGTGAACACGATATACACGTAGAAATGGTATAACAGTGGACATAATGGGAATCAGCTCAACAAATTTTCCAATATATATATTTACTTTCCTCTTGGAGACGGGTAGAAATTATACCCATTTGTTGGGTGAGGAACTAAACATCTTTTCTCTCTCTTCAAGGGCCTGGGCAAAGGTCTACTGTTTCAGGAAAAGGCACATAAGCAAAGTCCGTCTATCCTTGGGTGACAGGAAGAACAACTCTTGGCTTAGGATCCTGCGTAAGTTTGCTATCGCTGAAGGATGAGCTAATATTCTCTTCCAGCCAGGATACATCATACATGTAAGGCAGATATCATTCCCTAATGGTTGCAGCATGGCTGAGACAGCTTGACCCTCGAGGCCCAGGCAAAAGAGAGTCTGTCTGAGACTAAGGCTAAACCAAAAGAATGGAATCCCCCTGAGCCCACTGTGACCTTACCATCTAGTAACTAGCAACAGGAATGTACTCCTGGCCCTGGGCAAGACTGAGGAGAGAGCTATTCTGTGCAACACAGGCATGACAGGACTGCTACTGCCAGGGAAGCAGAAACACAGAAAAGCCCTCAGGCTCCACAGACAACACGATAGGCAAAAGGGAACAGCGGCTCACCACTGGAAGAATCTGCAGTCTGAGGAAATGAGAGCAACAAAATCCCAATCCATCACAAGCCCGGAATACATTGATTCAATGTCACCAGGTAGCAGCCTGATTGAGGAGGAGGGGAGCACATTTCTGCGTGAAGATTGCTTTGAAAAACAAACCTAAAAATAAGGAAGAATTAATTCTTTTTTTCTGTAAGATTTCTAATGGTACCCAGAGATGGTGAAATATATTTTAAATCCCTTTCAGGTAAACAAACATACAGAATGATTCTGATGAGTATTTTCACATAAAAGATGTTAATTACATATACTGTACTAAAAATTTAAAAGTGTCCATAGTATAGTTTATTGATCAATATTTCTTTCTGTTTTTAGAGTAACTTTGAAGTGTGATGTTTTATTTCAGGTTGTACTTGCTATTACATAATCTATGCAAATTCTTAAAACAGTGCCTGGTATAGGGTAAGATTTCAATAAATGGTAGATATCTAACCTATTGAATACTTTTTTTTTTAAAAGAGAGAGAAAGTGAGAGGGAGGGAGGGGGAGGGACGGAGAGAGAGAGATTATTGTTCCACTTATCTATGCATTCATTGGTTGCTTTTTGTATGTGCCCTGACTAAAGATCAAACCTACAACCTTAATGTATCCGGACGACACTCTAACCAACTGAGCTACCGAGCCAGGGCCTACCTTATCAATTACTCTTGATTTTATCTCATATTTATACAAGGTATTGATTGTATATGACTGTGTCAAATTCATGGACAGCACCCCATCCATATTTACCATTGTTGTATCCCCAGCATCTAACACAGCACCTTACACACACAGAGCACTCAACTACGAGGGATGAATGAATAACTGCACTGCTGATAACAAAATCTCAACAGTGATTGATCTCTTAGTATTAAAGTGGGTAAATCATCTTAAATTCTCAATGCAATATAAAATCAGTAGTAAACATACAGAGCTTTGCATGGCCTCTCTATGTTATGACTCCTGCTTTTGCCAAGATGGTATAGCCACCTTTCTCCCAGGTCCTCCCCTTATAACTAAAACTCATGGGCATACAACAAACAAGCATAGGGAATTTCTCAAAGGCAGAGAGAACAGGTGGTCTGCCCAGGGACTGCAGGACTTAAGGAACGAATTGGTGGCGAGTTCCTTGACTTTTCCTTCTGCCTCCCATATGCACAGGACAGAGCACTGCATAACATTCAGCCTGCAACTTCACCTGCACAGATACAAAATCTCCAGGGGGAAAATGTTTCGCTCTAGCTAAAGAATCAAAACTAAACATCCTTTTGACAATAATCACCCTCCTCCAACAAAATATTAACACGAAAACAACCTCTTCTTAACAGGAGAATATCTTCAAGATCTAGACCAGGGGTGGGCAAACTTTTTGACTCGAGGGCCACAGTGGGTTCTTAAACTGGACCGGAGGGCCGGAACAAAAGCATGAATGGAGTGTTTGTGTGAACTAATATAAATTCAAAGTAAATATCATTACATAAAAGGGTACGGTCTTTTTTTTTTTTTTTTTTTTTAGTTTTATTCATTTCAAACGGGCCGGATCCGGCCCTCGGGCCGTAGTTTGCCTACGGCTGATCTAGGGTTAGATAAAGATTTCTTAGACTTGACACACAAAAACACAATCCAGAAATGGGGAAAAAATGATACACTGGGCTTATAAAATGTAAAACATTGGCTTTGTGAAAGACCCACTTAAGAGGATGAAAAGACAAAATACAACCTGGTAAGAAGTGCTTGCAATCCAAAAGAGGCCTAGTGCTTAGAGTACATGGAGAACTCTCAAAACTCATCATTTCAAAAACAATCAATTCAGTTAGAAAATGGGCAAAACACGTGAACAGAGGTTTCACCAAAAAGAATATACAGATGAACAATAAGCACACACAGGTGCTCCACGTTATTAGGCAATAGGGAAATACCAATCAAAACTTCTTTGTTAATGAGTGCGTTCCAATCTGTGCCCATTTTTTGATTCAGTGTTCTGTTCCTTTATTGTTGCATTGGGAGAGTTTTGGGAGAGCTTTTGATGGTTTTCTTTTCAGAATATTATGTTTTGTAACTATTTTCTCTCAGTCTGTGGCTTGTCTTTTCATTTACTTTAGTGTCCATTAAAGAACAGAAGTTTTTAAAATTTCTTATAGTCCAATTTATCATTTTTTCCTCATAAAGTTATAATTTGAGAATTCTTGACAATATTACAAGGATTTGTTTCTATATTTTGTTATAGATTTTCTATAGGATAAATCTTGTAGTAAGTCTATTTTATAGATGATGTGAGATTTGAATCACAGTCTTAAAACATTTTTGTTTATTTCAGCATCTGTGTGAAAGAATCATTGGGAGGTTTTATTCAAGAGTATTTAACTTTCTTCTCCAGAAGAAAACCAATTTCCTTTGAATCTTGTTGCTGTTAATACTCACCAGAGAATAATTTTTTTCATTGATTTTAGAGAGAATGGAGAGGAGGGAGGAGGAAGGAAGGAGAGAAAGAGAGAGAGAAACATCAGTGTGAGATAGACACATTGACTGGTTGCTGGTTGCCTCCTGCACACACCCTGACCAGGCTCCAGGGATCCAACCTGCAACCCAGGTACCTGCCCTTGATCAGGAATCAAACCCGAGACCCTTCGGTGTGAGGGCTGTCGCTCTAACCACTGAGAACACTGACCAGGGCTGAATCTTAATAAATATATAAAATAATCTAAACCTTTGAATGCAATGTACACCCCTTATACTATAACAAGAAAAAATACTTTTTATACTGAAACACCAGGTTCTCCTTCACTACCTTTAACAAACATTTTCATTATTTATGTACTTAGCATCATTGGATTTCCTAAAGATAAATCAGGTTGGGTTTCTCTATTCAACAATGTATAGATATTTATATACACAATTTATTAATATTTATCATCCTAAAACACATGGAGTGTTTATGACAAATGTAACTGTGGTGTCGTGATGTATGCACATTATTTTTGTTTCATGATGTATACATGTTAATTTTGTTGCATAATACTTCCTTATTGTCCTTACTGTAAAGCAGCTGACTTAGAATTGGTTCTCTCTGGGGGTATCTTTTTTTTTTTTTCTATCATATCAGAGAGCAAATTCTAGGTTTCCTAGACGTAGGACTTTTCTATGATATGTATTTCAGAGAAATAAGCTCATGAATTCAAGAATGCTCAATTGCCCAAAGCTATCTGGCAGCCAGAAGTAGTAGACAGATAAGGGAGAATGTTGCGAACATTGACTTTTATTCCAGTTCACATTTCTGAGGCATGCGTTTTCTTGATGTAGCTGATGTCTTAATCCAGAAAGGCACTTCTTGTACTCTCTGTAGTGAAAATTTTGCTGTTTTTCTCTCTGAGGGCTAATCCACTATCTGAGTAGGGCTGATGAGTGAAATTTGAAGTAGTACATTAAAAAAGGCACACAGTGCAACATGAAGATCATGTATCAGAAATGTATACTTGAAACCTATATAATATTATTAACTAGTGTCACCCCAATACATTTGTTAAAAAAAAAGAACATTTAAAAATAGTAAAAAAGCACCTGATATATTTTTACCACTACCAAAAAAATATAGTATGAAATAAATGGTATAACATCAAGCAGAGTTTAGTATTGATGACAGAAGCTTTGAAGACCAGCAGTTCATAAATGATTTAGTGACTAAACTCTGTAATAAAATGAATTTAGTGAATGTTAATAAAATTCTTTTTGTATTCTTTATTTCACTTGATTCTTCTAGTAACAAGGCCTTTAATCAAAGTGCTGATTTGGGTCTATTTCTTTTGTTTCCCCCTCAGCGATTCCACTAAACATTTTGTGATAGGCAACACCAATGACAGATCAGAGAAGTACAAGGACTGCAGAGACTAGTTAGAGGACAATGGCGTTTCCTGCAAGAAGGGCACTGAGTTTGAACTCCAAGGATAGGTTCTGGAAGAACTTCCCAGTGTGTTGGCATGAATAAAGACATTCTAGGAAAAGAAAACAGGGTGAAGCCCTGAAAAGTTCTGAAATTTTTTCGTTATCCTCAATTAAAAATTATCATAGTTTTTTTTTAGCTAAGAAGGATCTTGGAGTCCTTCTCGGGTCACTATTCCATGGCTCATGTGACAGATCCCCGGAGTTGGCAGATGTGACTCTGGATCAGGGAAACAAAGGGAAGCAGATTTTGTTTCCTAAAAGTATATTAAACTAAAACTAAAACTCAACAGTCTGTCCCAGTCACTTTATTTCACATGTAAGAAAGCAGCACAAGGGTAAATTTAGGAACACAGAGACCCTAAACAGAAGGACTGCATGTTATAAACTCCACTGTTAGGCCACATTTATAGATGTGCTACAATTCTAGGGAAGAAGATCCATTTTCCAGTAATTCTTAAGAAAGGGAAAATTAAAGTCCTCTCAAGGTCAAGTACCACTGTGAGAGTAACAAGGAAAGACTAATTCCCCATTTATAAAAGGATAATTATGCTTTATAAAACACACAGTTCAAAATGCTACAATTCCACCATCATAAAATAAATAATGATTACTGACTAAATTAAAAGTATTCACAATGGGAAAATACATTTCTGAATATAATGAGGGAAATTAATTTATTATACATCCTTTGAAATATACTCATTATCCATCTTTTAAAAGATAATACAGGGATGGATACTTTTTATTGGAAGTAAAGGATGGAACACTTCACAATTAAAGATTGGAAACAGAGAATTCTCCTCAGTTCCAAAAAAATTTAAGTTGACCTACATATATGATTCAGGAAATTTTATTATGGAAACATAATGAATTTATTTTTTCCTCCCTGTGGGAGCTCTAGATTAAGCATTTCAAAAGAATCAGTTACTCAAATCTCTCCAATAAAATATCTGATTTTATTTCCTTCCAGATTTGGTTAGTGGTGGGACTAAATCGATCTTCATCAGATCAAAATAATGCACTCCTTGCTGCTCAGAGTTTCCCCTTCTTGACTCAAGATCTGATTTTGCAGTTATGAAAATGGTAGCTGGAAGCAAAGAAAAGTTTAAGTCCATGCTCTCTTACAAATGCTGCAGAAAATATAAAATATTGGCTTTGAATGGTAAACATACTGCTATGTAGCCAGTTCTGTTGAAAGGAGTGTTTAAGGTTTAACATATATTCCAGTTAGTTCAGAAAACAATAATTATATGTTGAACTATAAATAACATGTGGAGATCTCTTCATTGTCTGTGTTTTTAAAATTTAAAAATTCAGGATATGTGTCAGTTGCTGCAAAATACTGCATTGGAAGATTTTCTCAAAGATATTTTCTTGCCATTTTCAGTTATAAGTTTTTAAAATTAAAAATAAAATAAATCATGGTTGCTGTGTGAATTTAGCAGAGCACCATTTAAAATCCAATACACATTTTCCTAGTGTAGTAGAAATGCAAAGGCTCCAGGATTTCCTATATGTCTTTTTAATCTCAGAGCTTTACTTTCTTACCCTTAATAATACAGTTTTTGATATTTAATTTTCACCGTGTGAGAATTTGATACTTGCACCTGAACTAACATTTCTAACTGGGTTGGTTTCAAATTATAAAAATAAAAAATAAAAACTATAACACTAAATTTAGTTTAATTAGCAAAAAAAGTTAAGCAAGCTCAAGTGACATTTATTATACCAAAAAATCTTACATATAATACCTGCTCTAATTAGTTGAATTGATTAATTTATTTATTCAGAAAGGAATACTTCCAGAGCTTTAATTAGTGAAAACTAAGTATTTTCAGATTTATGCTATGTCAGAAAAGGTGAACCTAACTTAACTCAAATATCATCCATTTGCCATGTGCATATATTGACTCATATGGAAATATCTATGCATACTTGAGCCTTAAATATGTTAACTCTGAAAAGAAGCTATTTATAGCTGACACCTAAATTCATGATTAAGATTATTTATAAAAGGGTTGATTTTATCATCAGCTGTGGGAAAAGGGCACAAATGAACTAACTCGGTTCATATCGTAGTTACTTCTCTCCAGGGATGACTTTTTCTTAGCTTTTCTGTGGCCTTATCAGTTACTGCATATATTTATTAGCTGCTTTGTCTCTTTGTTCTCTACCAAACTAGATTTAAACCTATATGAACACAAGAAAGCATCATTATGCTTTAATATCCCATTAGACACACTTTATTCACATTAATAGTATCCAATTTAGCAATGCACCAATCAGGGAGGTAAGTTATTGCCTAATGAAACATTCATCAACTTACTATTTTCCTCCTCATTCACTCTGTTCTGCCATGTGTTTTATTTTATTCATTTGTCTTGTTTTACATATTGTATTATCAAATAATCTTTGTTCAAAACATAAAATTGTAATTAAGTTATATAATTAAATCTTCCTGGAATAGTCCATGACCAAAACGGGGGAAACACTGTGATGTACTTAGGATTTATATGTTTAACCACTTATTTGTCCGTGAAGAAGGCTTCCTGACTAAAGTTGGTTTTCAGACAAATTTGAATTTCTCTATTAGTCTTTCTGATAGTCCTATGTACACCTTTTTGTTAGAAACTAATAAATATTTTGTGTCAGTCAAAAAATAAGTTGTAGCTTAGTAGGAAGGTTTCTGGGGCAAAACACAGCAAAGATGGTGAAAATATATAGGATGGGAAAGATTTTTAAAAAATTATCCTAGATCTGAGTAGATTTTTTTCCCTTATTTATATTTTGAATGTTTAAATGTTCTTGTGAAAACACTTTGTTTTCTCTCTCATTAAACAAAAATACAGTTTGAAGAGTGAAATAATTATTTCAGAATTATTTCTTCAAAAGTTGTGTCTAAGCCTTGGCTGGTGTGGCTCAGTTGGTTAGAGTGTCGTCCCATACACCGAAGAATCATGGGTTAGGTTCCCAGTTAGGGCACATACCCAGGTTGCGGGTTCGATCCCCATTTGGAGCACATCTGGAAGGTAACCAATCGATACTTCTCTCTCTCATCTATGTTTTTCTCTCTCTCCCCCTCTCCCTTTTTCTCTAGAATCAACTAAAAAACATCCTCAGGTGAGGATTAAAAAAATAAAGCTTATCTAAAATAATCCAGCATAAAGTAGTGAATCAAAGAACAAACACTTAGAAATTGCAAGTTGAAATCCCAATTATGATACCTGCACTGAACACATGCCAGTTTGTGTGAAACTAATTAGTCTTCTATAATGGAAAACAATATAATTGAGTCTATATGGTTATGAGAGATAAAATTGAAATCAATTGCATATTTCCTGACAATTATATTTCTAAATTACAAAACATAGGGTTTTTTTTTCTTTTTTTAGGTAATTGACTTGCAATTTTTATAATTTATTGGAATATATTCTTGCTTTGAAATATTGTCATCATCCATATTCCAACATTCATTTCAAAGACTTCAGAATGTGTTATAGTTTTAACCATTGGTTATCAGCAAGGAAATATTTTCTTTTACTAAAAGGGAGACACTTTATGAATAAAATAATATTTCATCACACTTTCTTATGAATGGCAACTACATTTTTATTATGAAATCAATGTAAATATTTCAGAAATATATAAAATGGGGAGGTGGAGCCTTAATTCTACCAATGTGAAATGATACTATGTTATTCTGTTATTAAAACTCTTCTGTGAGTTTTATATAGCTGCATATAAAATGTGTATTATATTTGACATTTTCAAGTATGAAAATGCTAAGGAACAAAAAGAACTGGGAGGTGACCATCTATTCAAAGAGAACAAATATTTATTTTGCATTTTCTCTACCCATGTCGTGCATGTCCTGGGGGCTCTGTCCCACACAATCAAGACTCAGGCTGATTACCACCCAGCCTTGTATTTTCATCTGGAACATGAGGTCACCTAGTTTGTTGCAACATGGGAAGAAAAGAGACACTCCCAGAGCTAAAAGTTTTATCCCAGAAGTAAAGCTCACCACTTCTCACAACCTATTGCACAGAATTATCTGTTTCTGGCTTACCATCAAGAAATAGAAAAATATATTCTCTATAGATCCAGAGGAGAGAAAATTTATATATTAGAGAGCACTAATATTTTTCATTGCATAAAAATAGAGGGATTTCTGTTGCATTTTAGTTGATTAATTTCTATATCTTAAAAACATTTAGCCAGCTTCAAGTAATCAAATTTTAATTAAGATTGCTTCATTTTAATGATGCATGCATTTTTTTCAGTATTCTATAAGTACTATTTCTTCTTTTATAAAACAAACTAGAGGCCCAGTGCATGAAATTCGTGCATGGGAGGGGGAGTCCCTCAGCCTGGCCTGCACCCTCTCTTAATCCAGGACCCCTCAGGGGATGTCTGATTGCCAGTTTAGGCCCGATCCCTGTGGCAGTCAGACAACCCTCTTCTCACAATGGACCGCTGGCTCCTACCTGCTTGCCTGCCTGCCTGCCTGATTGTCCCTAACCACTCTGCCTGCCTAATCACCACTAACTGCTCACCTGCCTGATCACCCTTAAGTGCTTCTGCCTGCCTGCCTGATCGCCCCTAACCACTCTACCTGCCTGCCTCAACGCCCCTAACCACTCGCCTGCCTGCCTGATTGCCCCTAACCCCTCTGCCTGCTTGCCTGATCGCCCCTAACCACTTACCTGCCTGCCTGATTGCCCCTAACCCCTGCCACGGCGGCTTCGTCCAGAAGGACATCCGGAATGACGTCCGGAAGGTCATTTGGCTATCCAGTCTAATTAGCATATTACACTTTTATTATTATAGATTATGGTAAAAAATATTATTGGTAGATGTTTTTATTTGAATTTGCTATTTCAAACATAGGTTGTTCATTTAAAGTTGTTGCTTTTCATATTGTAATTATTCTGGAAGGGACAATTCTCATTGTAAGTCTAAATCAATAAAAAAAATCAACTCAGTGCACTATCATATCAAAAAACTTAATAGAAAGAAAAAGTTCAGCATAAATATTTCATTTACTCACTTTAAAAAATGATGAAAAACTAATGAAAAGAATAAGAAGTCATGTAAATTATGACTCCACTGGATAAATCCTATTCAGCTATTAAAATTATAATAATAAAAACTTAATGGGAAATATATAATTTATTTAGAGTTAATAAGTTGGAATTAAACAAAATGTGTAATTGCATGGGTATGGAACAGATTTGAAAAGAAACTCAAAAAAATAAAGGTATTTGATAAGTCAGAATGGTAGAGTTATAGTGAGCTTCAGTGTTTTTTAAGGGTCCTTTTGGTGTGATGCTTGTAAAAGGAAATATACTTAATATTTTTTAAATATATTTTTATTGATTTTAGAGAGAAGGAAGAGGGAGAGATAGAAGCATCAATGATGAGAGAGAATCATTGATCAGCTACCTCCTGTACACACCCCACTGGGGTTCAAGCCCGTAACCCAGGCATGTGCCCTGACTGGGAATCAAACCATGACCTCCTGGCTCAGGTCCACATGCAACCACTGAGCATATCAGCCAGGCTTAATAACATTTTGTTATCTCTGAGTGTATTTGCTAGGCACTGATGACAAGTCTATCAACCTTACCAGCACTTTCTTTGAAGAATAATGATGAAACCAATACTATATAATAAAAGCCTATGCTAAGTGTCCAGTTGTCTGGTCGTCCATTCAACCAATCAAAGCGTAATATGCTAATGATATGCTAAGACCACTCAACCGCTTGCTATGAAGTACACTGACGACCAGGGGACAGTCAGTCAACTGGTCGACCAGTCGCTATTACGTGCACTGACCACCAGGGGGCATATTCTCCGATTGGTACTGTAGCTTGCTGCTGAGGTCTGGCCAATTGAGACTGAACTAGATGGGCCAGACATGCCCTGGAGCCCTCCCACGGTCTCTCCCTTGCTGGCCAACCTCCCACATCCCTCTTCAGCCCCAATCATGCACTGGTGGGGTCCCTCAGTCTGGCCTATGCCCTCTCGCAATCTGGGACCCCTCGGGGGATGTCAGAGAGCCGGTTTCAGCCTGACAGCAGAACAACCAGTCGCTATGACGTGAAGGAGCTGCCCCCTGGTGGTCAGTGTGCTCCCACAGGGGGAGCGCCACTCGGCCAGAAGCCGAGCTCATGGCTGGCAAGCACAGCAGCAGTGGCAGGAGCCTCTCC
>NW_005358650.1:125316-128100 GCF_000412655.1 Myotis brandtii
TCTGCCTGCCTGCCTGATCGCCCCTAACCACTCTACCTGCCTGCCTCAACGCCCCTAACCACTTGCCTGCCTGCCTGATTGCCCCTAACCCCTCTGCCTGCCTGCCTGATCGCCCCTAACCACCTGTCTCAGCCCCTGCCACGGCGGCTTCGTCCAGAAGGACATCCGGAATGACGTCCGGAAGGTCATTTGGCTATCCAGTCTAATTAGCATATTACACTTTTATTATTATAGATTATGGTAAAAAATATTATTGGTAGATGTTTTTATTTGAATTTGCTATTTCAAACATAGGTTGTTCATTTAAAGTTGTTGCTTTTCATATTGTAATTATTCTGGAAGGGACAATTCTCATTGTAAGTCTAAATCAATAAAAAAATCAACTCAGTGCACTATCATATCAAAAAACTTAATAGAAAGAAAAAGTTCAGCATAAATATTTCATTTACTCACTTTAAAAAATGATGAAAAACTAATGAAAAGAATAAGAAGTCATGTAAATTATGACTCCACTGGATAAATCCTATTCAGCTATTAAAATTATAATAATAAAAACTTAATGGGAAATATATAATTTATTTAGAGTTAATAAGTTGGAATTAAACAAAATGTGTAATTGCATGGGTATGGAACAGATTTGAAAAGAAACTCAAAAAAATAAAGGTATTTGATAAGTCAGAATGGTAGAGTTATAGTGAGCTTCAGTGTTTTTTAAGGGTCCTTTTGGTGTGATGCTTGTAAAAGGAAATATACTTAATATTTTTAAAATATATTTTTATTGATTTTAGAGAGAAGGAAGAGGGAGAGATAGAAGCATCAATGATGAGAGAGAATCATTGATCAGCTACCTCCTGTACACACCCCACTGGGGTTCAAGCCCGTAACCCAGGCATGTGCCCTGACTGGGAATCAAACCATGACCTCCTGGCTCAGGTCCACATGCAACCACTGAGCATATCAGCCAGGCTTAATAACATTTTGTTATCTCTGAGTGTATTTGCTAGGCACTGATGACAAGTCTATCAACCTTACCAGCACTTTCTTTGAAGAATAATGATGAAACCAATACTATATAATAAAAGCCTATGCTAAGTGTCCAGTTGTCTGGTCGTCCATTCAACCAATCAAAGCGTAATATGCTAATGATATGCTAAGACCACTCAACCGCTTGCTATGAAGTACACTGACGACCAGGGGACAGTCAGTCAACTGGTCGACCAGTCGCTATTACGTGCACTGACCACCAGGGGGCATATTCTCCGATTGGTACTGTAGCTTGCTGCTGAGGTCTGGCCAATTGAGACTGAACTAGATGGACCAGACATGCCCTGGAGCCCTCCCACGGTCTCTCCCTTACTGGCCAACCTCCCACATCCCTCTTCAGCCCCAATCATGCACTGGTGGGGTCCCTCAGTCTGGCCTATGCCCTCTCGCAATCTGGGACCCCTCGGGGGATGTCAGAGAGCCGGTTTCAGCCTGACAGCAGAACAACCAGTCGCTATGACGTGAAGGAGCTGCCCCCTGGTGGTCAGTGTGCTCCCACAGGGGGAGCGCCACTCGGCCAGAAGCCGAGCTCATGGCTGGCAAGCACAGCAGCAGTGGCAGGAGCCTCTCCGACCTCTGTGGCAGCACTAAGGATGTCCGACTGATGGCTTAGGCCTGCTCCCCCCAGGGCTCCCGGACTGAGCAAGGTCACAGGCCAGGCTGAGGGATTTCCCCCCCAGTGCACGAATTTCATGCACCAGGCCACTAGTTAATTATAATTACTGAGTGATTACTGTCCTAAGCACTTTAAATATAGAAACAAATATTTTTAAATTATACATTCTTTTTCCTGCCTGCTTTCTCACATATTATCAATTTTCTCACCTTATTATTAAGTCTCCTACCTGCCAAATAACAAACTAAAACTAAGCTGTCTTTGAGCTAATCTCTCACCAATGGAACTGTACTTGATGATAGAAAAGATATTGGCAAATTGTTACAAAGTATTTAGGGTTATAATTTAACCATTTAATTAAATTAATAAACTACAGCAATTTAAAAAATTAAAAATAAATATAGAATCTTAAATATATTATTGAGCTAATCTCTCACCAATGGAACTGTACTTGATGATAGAAAAGATATTGGCAAATTGTTACAAAGTATTTAGGGTTATAATTTAACCATTTAATTAAATTAATAAACTACAGCAATTTAAAAAATTAAAAATATAGAATCTTAAATATATTAACATATATTTAATATAGCGTAGTAAACTTAGCTAAATTATTACTTTCTTCATACAAATGAGAAAACAGCTACAGAGAGCTTTGCTAACATGTCTAAATTTACCAAGTTGGTAGGTGCTGGATCTGGACAGAAACTCTGAATCCAGTCTCTTCACCACTTTGTACACTACACTATTTCCCACAGCTTACAAAAACAGGGTGACAGAGGAAACCAAGATAGCGGCATAGGTAAACACCGGAAATTGCTGCGTCGAACAACCACTTCAAAAATACAACTAAAAGACAAAACAGACATCATCCAGAACCACAGGAAGGCTGGCTGAGTGGAAATTATACAACTAGAAGGAAAGAGAAAAGCACACTGAGACTCAGAGGAGGTGCGGAAGACTCAGCGGTACGGAGGAGCACATGGAAAGGGCTGGCAACAGAGGACACGGTTGTCTTTTTCAATTGAGAGGGAGTCTCAAGCTCCCGACTGCTCTGAACTCCAGTTCCGGGTGAGTCTCTGGGGACCCAGACTCATACAGGGAGAAACTGGACTGTCTGGCAT
>NW_005358650.1:129836-137827 GCF_000412655.1 Myotis brandtii
AGGAACAACTGTAATAATCTGAACAATAAAGATTTAATTTTAAAAATAAGAATAAAAAACTTAAAAACAAAAGAACAGGGTGACAGAACTCCATTTTGGAGACAAAAATGATGCAAAATAAAAATTTCAGCAAATAGTGACAAGTAATAATTTATAAGTATGCCAGATTTTGTCTTTTTTTATTTTAAAGAATATCAAATTTAAAAAAGTTATATTAATTAGCTATTTATTTATACCAAATGACCCCAAAACTTAGTGGTTTAAAATAACAAGTATTTAAATTATCTCATAATTTTGCATTTAATTGGGAGGTTTTATAATCTACATGATCTTGGATTGGTTCTATTGTACCCTTTCATATGTACAGGATGGAGCAAAAATACATTTACATTGTGAGTACATGAAACAGAGTTTATTCTATTATTATTTACTAGAGGCCCAGCACGCAAAATCACACAAGACCCTGACCCAGCGTGCGGTGGGACCCAGCATTAAATCCCGCCAGGACCCATCAATGCACCTCCTGGTGACTGGTCTTTGGTTGTTATGGCGTTACAACCACTGGGTTTTTATTATATAGATTAATTATTGTATTATTTTTCATATGAACAACTGTAAACCTTCCCTGTATATATTATCAGCTGCTGGGTCATGAGTTCACTGGATGATTTAATGTGTCTTTTTCCTCATGTATGGCAGTTGTCAAACTTATTATTGTCCAATATGCATTAGTTTTCCTCCACTTTTCTTCTCACCCTCTAGCAGGCCCTAGATTTTTCACATGATGGTCTAAGTTTTCTATATCCAACAACAAAATAGCCTCAATGTGCAACATTTTTCAGGCATCTGCCTTCTCACTCTTACTTAAGTCCTTTTGGTCTAATAGGCAAATCACATGGCCAATCCAGATTCACGGGCTAGTGAAGTAAGATTCACCTCTTGATGGAAGAGATTATGTCTGCCATTTCATCTAGGTTGTCAATTTTTTGTATGAAGATGTTCATAATAATACTTTATAATACTGGCACTATTACTATGGTGATGTATTATCCTACATCTCTACTTCAAAGATTGGTATTATCTTTATGGAAAAAAATAATTACATATAATTAATCCCATTTAGTATATTGACTGAACTTACATTGTGGGACATAAAACAAAAAAAGTTTGTTAATAGAAAGAATGCACACATGTAATAAAGACAGATAAGTTTGACTAAAAAAATACACCTTATCACCCAGCCGGTGTGAGTCAGTGGTCAATCATCAACCTATGAACCAGGAGGTCACATGCCAGGGTTTCAGGCTCAATCCCCAGTAGGGGGCATGCAGGAGGCAGTCAAGCGATGATTCTCATCATTGATGTTTCTATCTCTCTTTCCCTCTTCCTTGCTCTTGGAAATCAATTTTTTTAAAAGTACACCTTATTTACAGATATAACTACCAACAGGTTCACTATCTACACTAATAAAAGAGAAACATGGTAATTGGCGTACGACCGCTACCCTTCCCATTGGCTAATCAGGGAGATATGCAAATTAACTGACAGCCAAGATGGCGGCCAGCAGCCAGGCAGCTTCCGCAGGCCCCAGGCCAGCCAAGGCAGGTGCCAGCAAGGGGGCCCCTTAGCACCCCACAGATCATCCCTGATCGCTGAACAGGCCTAGGGACCCTACCCATGCACAAATTTGGTGCACCGGGCCTCTAGTGTAGTTAATAATATCTGGACAGATTCTTTAAGAGGCACAAGATAAAAATTGAAATCTGATTATGGTAATTCTCTGCTCTCTCTGAGACTACATGCTGAATGCTAAGGACATAAAAAGACAGATATGACTGCTTGACTGCTTCAGAGCTCTCTACCTGTAGCCCACAACCAAAAATCTTGTATTAATGAATCCTCCACCTATTGTGAATCATTAAATCATTATATGCACTGTTAGGAATGAAGAATAATATTCAGTTCAAGGTGATAGTAAGCTTAATGTTTTCTAAACCAGAATAAGAACACATGGGGTTCTTACAATAAAGTCTGGCCAGTTTTATCATATTCATCTCTATTTTATAATAAGACTAGGGGCCCAGTGCACGAATCCATGCACCTTGAAGGGAACTGTGGGCCGTGAGGCTGTGGTGGGCAAAGGGATGGGTCTCGGCCCATCCTCCATGCCCCCGCCAGCCCCTCCCGCTGCAGCCCCCAGTCCCCTCTCTGCCTCCAGGCCCGCGTTACAACCACTGGGTTTTTATTATATAGATTAATTATTGTATTATTTTTCATATGAACAACTGTAAACCTTCCCTGTATATATTATCAGCTGCTGGGTCATGAGTTCACTGGATGATTTAATGTGTCTTTTTTCTCATGTATGGCAGTTGTCAAACTTATTATTGTCCAATATGCATTAGTTTTCCTCCACTTTTCTTCTCACCCTCTAGCAGGCCCTAGATTTTTCACATGATGGTCTAAGTTTTCTATATCCAACAACAAAATAGCCTCAATGTGCAACATTTTTCAGGCATCTGCCTTCTCACTCTTACTGAAGTCCTTTTGGTCTAATAGGCAAATCACATGGCCAATCCAGATTCACGGGCTAGTGAAGTAAGATTCACCTCTTGATGGAAGAGATTATGTCTGCCATTTCATCTAGGTTGTCAATTTTTTGTATGAAGATGTTCATAATAATACTTTATAATACTGGCACTATTACTATGGTGATGTATTATCCTACATCTCTACTTCAAAGATTGGTATTATCTTTATGGAAAAAAATAATTACATATAATTAATCCCATTTAGTATATTGACTGAACTTACATTGTGGGACATAAAACAAAAAAAGTTTGTTAATAGAAAGAATGCACACATGTAATAAAGACAGATAAGTTTGACTAAAAAAATACACCTTATCACCCAGCCGGTGTGAGTCAGTGGTCAATCATCAACCTATGAACCAGGAGGTCACATGCCAGGGTTTCAGGCTCAATCCCCAGTAGGGGGCATGCAGGAGGCAGTCAAGCGATGATTCTCATCATTGATGTTTCTATCTCTCTTTCCCTCTTCCTTGCTCTTTGAAATCAATTTTTTTAAAAGTCCACCTTATTTACAGATATAACTAACAACAGGTTCACTATCCTATATAGTAAAAGCCTAATATGCAAATTGACCGAACAGCAGAATGACCAGTCGCTATGATGCGCACTGACCACCAGGGGGCCGACTCTGAACACAGGAGCTTCCCCCAGCCCGCAGGCCCCAGGCCAGCCAAGGCAGGTGCCAGCAAGGGGGCCCCTTAGCACCCCACAGATCATCCCTGATCGCTGAACAGGCCTAGGGACCCTACCCATGCACAAATTTGGTGCACCGGGCCTCTAGTGTAGTTAATAATATCTGGACAGATTCTTTAAGAGGCACAAGATAAAAATTGAAATCTGATTATGGTAATTCTCTGCTCTCTCTGAGACTACATGCTGAATGCTAAGGACATAAAAAGACAGATATGACTGCTTCAGTGAAGCAGAGCTCTCTACCTGTAGCCCACAACCAAAAATCTTGTATTAATGAATCCTCCACCTATTGTGAATCATTATTTATGTCCATGCACTGTTAGGAATGAAGAATAATATTCAGTTCAAGGTGATAGTAAGCTTAATGTTTTCTAAACCAGAATAAGAACACATGGGGTTCTTACAATAAAGTCTGGCCAGTTTTATCATATTCATCTCTATTTTATAATAAGACTAGGGGCCCAGTGCACAAATCCATGCACCTTGAAGGGAACTGTGGGCCGTGAGGCTGTGGTGGGCAAAGGGATGGGTCTCGGCCCATCCTCCATGCCCCCGCCAGCCCCTCCCGCTGCAGCCCCCAGTCCCCTCTCTGCCTGCAGCCCTGCCACCACTCCCACGTGCTGACAGCACAGGCCCCGCTTGCACCTGCTGAAGGTGCAGAGTGATTGGGGCCAGCGCCAGGAGCGGGTGTGAGTGGGGCTGGTGCCGTCAGTGGGTGTGAGCTGCAGCTGCTGCTCCGATCACCCCTCAGGAGCAGGGGGAGGTGGAGAAGCCCTCAGGGGCGATCAAGGCTGGCAGCCGCCACTTGCACCTGCTGATGGTGCCAAGCGATTGGGACCGGTACCAGGCACTGGCTGCGGGTGCGAGGATCAAGCCCCTTGCACAAATTTCATGCATCTGGCCTCTAGTGATTCTATGAAACACTAAGATAACATGATAGCAAAGTAACCTTAACTACATACTTAATCTTTTGATTTATTGAACCCTGATTAGTGTAAAAATATAGATATGGTCTGAATATATATATACATATATATACTAGAGGCCTGGTGCATAAATTCATGCACAGGTGGGGTCCCTCAGACTGGCCGGTGATTAGGGCCAATCAGGGCCATCTCACCCAGTCCCAATCCGGGCCGAAGGGGGCCAACTGGGGAGGGACCGTGGGAGGGATCTAGGGCATGTCTGGCCCTCTTGCCCAGTCCCAATCAGCCAGACCCCAGCAGCAAGCTAACCTACTGGTTGGAGCATCTGCCCCCTGGTGGTCAGTGCACATCATAGCCACTGGTCAAGCAGTCGAACGGTCGACTGATCAGTCAGACACTTACCATATTACACTTTTATTATATAGGATGGAGGATAAGGGGATGAGTGGGTATACATGTGTGTATAAAACATTTGCATATCCATTAATACAATGAAGTAATTTTGTTTGATGAATTCAGTCTAGCTGAAAACAAAGGATGTTATTTTTATATCCATACTTTATTTCCTTAAAAATAAATTATTATTGCAACTTTGAAAGGTATTTGTTATAGTGGCTCTAAAAAACTGGACTTTTGTATGATATCTATTCAGAGAAAAGTGTTTCAGTGAATCACATGAGTAAATTGACATAAAGATGCACTCTATTAGAAAAAATCAACACTCTAGTTAAAATTATTCACAAAATATAATTCTGAATCTTCCTTGCCCAGTTTTATCTATAGCTGATAGCCATCCCCCTTGAGTTTAATGCTCATGTTACTATTTTAACTTATTTTTTGGTCATCTCTTGGGAATATCAAATTCAAACTATAAAAAGTACACTCTTCTAACCTACAAACACTACCTCACCTATTCCCAAGAATTTGTGTCAATGACTTCACTATCTGTCTTCTCACTGAAGGTAGAAACCTCAGATGTTTAAAATCATCTGAGATCCTTCTCTATTTGAACAATAAAGTACAAAGTCCTTAAAATCTACTCCAACTATTATCTTCATTCCTATACACACACACACCCGTTTTCTTCATTTCAATCAGATAATACTACCTAAAATGATTGTATTAAGCCAGATGCTTTGTTTTGGTAGACAAAGAATATATTCATTTATTTATTGAGGGCCTACCATGCTACAGACACTGTTCAAGCAAATAAATTTACAAAAAAGATTTGTGTTTAGATGACAGTAACCATTAATACCTTGTGAGGTTAATAACTTTCTAGGAAAAGTGATCTGCTAAGATTTTACCTAAGTGAACCCATCTAGGGACAAAGTACAGGAATGCTGAATTCCAGAGTGGAAAAAAGTATCCTACTCGATAACAACATTGAGTGTACTCTCTTTCTAGATAGAATGTAAACCAAATTCATTAATAATTTCAATAGGAAACAATCCAATCAAAAAATGGGCAAAGGACCTAAATAGACACCTTTCAAAAGAGGACATTCAGAAAGCCAAGAGACATATGAAAACATGCTCAAAGTCACTAATCATCCGAGAGATGCAAATCAAAACAACAATGAGGTACCATCTCACACCTGTCAGAATGGCTATCATCAACAAATCAACAAACGACAAGTGCTGGAGAGGATGTGGAGAAAAAGGAACACTCGTGCACTGCTGGTGGGAATGCAGACTGGTGCAGCCACTATGGAAGACAGTATGGAGTTTCCTCAAAAAACAAAACATGGAACTCCCATTTGACCCTGTGATCCCACTTCTAGGAATATATCCCAAGAAACCAAAAACACCAATCAGAAAGGATATATGCACCCATATGTTCATAGCAGCACAATTCACCATAGCTAAGATCTGGAAACAGCCTAAGTGCCCATCAGTAGATGAATGGATTAGAAAACTGTGGTACATCTACACGATGGAATACTATGCTGCTGTAAAAAAGAAGGAACTCTTACAATTTGCAACGGCATGGATGGAGCTGGAGAGCATTATGCTAAGTGAAATAAGCCAGTCAATGAAGGAAAAATACCACATGATCTCACTCATTCATGGATAATAGAGACCATTATAAACTTTTGAACAATAATAGATACAGAGGCAGAGCTGCCTCAAACTGATTGTCAAACTGCAGTGGGAAGGCCAGAGAGGGTTGGGGGGCAGAAGGGAGGGGAGTAAGAGATCAACCGAAGGACTTGTATGCATGCATATAAGCAAAACCAATGGACATAAGACACTGGGCTTTTATTAGTGTAGATACTATGGTTTATTATTTCCTCACTTTTTTATATGATTTTCAAAGTAGAGATATTTACAATCCCCATTAGAAAAACTAATGAAGATGAAACCTTTTGTCTCCACACTTTCTTTCATTTAGGAGGAGAAAGTGCCTCTCCATATCTTGAACAAATTTCAGTACCTGGGCTTCAACAATCTCTCACTCCTGAAAGATGGTACAACCATATTCATTTCCTCCTTTAAATTATTCCGGAGAACTTCTGGTCAAGATGCTGCTGTAGGCAAACACTGTACTTATGTGGGAACCCTAATCAGAGAACGCCAGATGTTCAAGGCCAATTTGCCATATGCAAGTGCAAAAGCAAGGACACAGCAATCTCACTGTACACATTGCGCAGCCATACCCTTCTATAATTCAAAATATTGATGTCACTATTTGGCAAGAAGCCTCTTTTGTCTGAGTTGGTATAAGAATATGTTACTGACCAGCAGGTGGCTGGCTCCTATGTTTTCGCGGCTACTGCTTTATGAGGCTACTTTGAAGAACTGTTTTATCTGATGGCTACTGTTAGCAATGGCTACTTGGTCTGCAATAAAGACTCTCCTATATGCCTCTGACTTCTCATATCTTCTCCGTGTAACACCCAGCGTCCGAGAAGGACCTGTGCTCCCACAGTTGGCACAGTGAGCAGGGTCAAGGAGTAAGTGCTTTGACAACTTGCCTGCTCCCACGACCACATCAAAATTAAACTAAATGATAGCCCAACCAGCATGGCTCAGTGGTTGAGCATTAACCTATGAACCAGGAGGTCACAGTTCAACTCCAGGTCAGGACACATGCCCAGGTGTGGGCTTGAACCTCAGTGTGGGGCATGCAGGAGGCAGCTGATCAATGAATCTCTCTCTCTCCATCTCTCTTTCTGTCTGAAATCAATAAAAAAAATATTTTTAAAAAAAAATTAAACTAAATTATAGAATAACCATCGAGAACCACATAATGAGTAGCTGAACAGAAGTCCTATAACTAAGGATATAAAGAAGCCACATTAAGACTGGTAGGAGGAGTGGAGAAGCAGAATGAGCAGGCCCCACACATGGTGTGCTGATTAAAAATCAGGAGGGTATGTCAGCTGTGGAGGTCCACACTGAGGAGTGAGGGGTCCCAGCCCCACAGCAGGCTCCACAGCCTCAGGCAACAATGCTGGGAAGAAGAGTCCCCATAGGATCTTCCTGTGAAAACCAGTAGGGATTGTGACCAGGTGAGACAGGCAGCTGCAGGAGTCTCTAGCCTTGACTTGCCCACTCACAAACTCACTTATTCTAAGCCTTGACACAGGGGCAGGAGCTCAAAAGTGCCACGACATATGGGGAGGAACTAAATTAGCTAGCTGAAGGGGCAGATGTTGGGTACCTTTCTCCTGGGACAAAATGCTGGCAGGCTCCATTGCTCCTTTGTGAAGCCCTGCCCAAAACAGAGCCGGTCCAGCATACACAGTCAGCAAATCTCTGCTCTCCACTCACCTGGC
>NW_005358650.1:138121-147903 GCF_000412655.1 Myotis brandtii
AATGATTCCCTCTCATCATTGATGTTTCTATCTCTCTCTCCCTCTCCCTTCCTCTCTGAAATCAATAGAAATATATATATTTTAAAAAGTTTAAATATATTTTTTTAAATATATATGCTTTAAAATTTGTTTTCAATTGTAGCCTCTGAACTGGAACAATGCACCTATTGATTTCATTAAACTTCATTATTGAAATAAATCATATTATGAAAGATGCTATTAAAAAAGGTATGTGACTTAAAAATATACTCTTCTAAAATCAGCAATCAACTTAATAGTTGCAAAAATACTTGAAAATCTCTCATTTTAATAAGGATTATATGGTGTACTGCCTTTAAGAACTAGTGACAGTTCTATTCATTATTTTATTAGACATATCAAAATATATATATTTCCCTCAAATGTCACTGGAGTCATGTTATGTCTTCCTATTATTAAAAGGAATTCAGGATAAAATAGCTATGCCTTGTCAGAAAAAAAAGAATTGAATACTCTAATGTATCAAATGATATGTATTATTATATAATTTAGATACTTTCATGGTAATGCATGTGTCTGATAGAAATTTGAAGAGACACATACATAAATAATAGATAAAACAATACTGTAAATAACATACCTATAAATGTCCAAAAGTAGAAAAGAAAACCTGGAGAGCAGTGGATAATTTAATTATTTTTTGTTCTTTATAGGAGCCTGTCAACAATGGCATTATAGAGACAAGACTCTAACTCCACAGAACTAACACAGGCTGACTGACACAAACATCCCTAATACAACTACAACAAAAAACTCCCGACAAATTTGTACAATAGCTCAGATGTCTATTTTGTGCCTTTTCAGCTTTTATCTTCTGTATACTAAATGCTAGAACAAAGATCCCACTATTATATTTCCAATTCAACAAACAAACCACAGGAAACAGGGTTCATTTTTTAAAATAAAAGAGAAAAAAATTAAGCAAACCAAAGAGTCCTATGATTTTAGATAGTAGTCGCTGTAGAGTTGCAAATGCAGTTGGTAAATACAATGAGTATTAAAATTTTTTAGATATAAATATTTCCCAGCAACTTGATGCAGGCGAACCTCAGGCATTGCTAGCCATTTGATGTTCTTTGAGGTCTGGAACCCTACAAAACCTCTCTGGAGCAACACATTTAAGATTCTGGTTATTGAAGTGCATGGATTTGGGTCACATTCCCGAGAAACGTTTGCACACATATATCACTATGTTTGATATAGTTAACATTCAAGCTCCTTCTCCAATTTTTGCTACAATTCTTTTCAGCAAACTTCATTCCACTCCCCATGCTAATCTGTTTTCTCATCCAAACTTATTCAAAAGGAAAGTACTCCCTACTTAATCTCTTCCAAGGTAAATTCAGTTGTGCCTATATTGTATTCTTTCATATTTCCTCATGAAACTCATTATTAGGGGTTCTAAGTGGGTTTATTCAGAGGAAGGAAATGAGTTCGGAAAAGTGCCAGAGGAAGGTAAAGGTCTAGACAGAGTGGTCTTCAGTAAGGGCATCATCATCTGGGTATTTGAAGAAATGAGAAATCCAGGCTCTAAGCCAGACTTTCTGAATCAAAATCTCCACATCATCTAGTTCCTAGATGACACCAATGCATAGTAACACTGAGTAGCACAGGCCCAAAATACAGAGATGTGCAGTCAGCCTTTTTGCTAGAAAGCTATTGAAGCAAAATCTATATATAAAAACTAGAGGCCCGGTGAACAAAATTCATGCACCAGAGGGGAGGGGGGGTGGTCCCTCAGCCCAGCCTGCACCCTCTCGCAATCCGGGACCCCTCGGGGGATATCCAACTACCGGTTTAGGCCCAATCCCTGTGGACCTAAACCAGCAGTCGGATATCTCTCTCGCAATCCGGGACCACTGGCTCCTAACTGCTTTCCTGCTGATCGCCCCTAACCACTCTGCCTGCCTGCCTGATCACCCCTAACTGCTTGCCTGTCTGCCTGATCACCCCTAACCACCTCTGCCTGCCTGCCTGATCGCCCCTATCTGCCTCTGCCTGCCTGCCTGATCACCCCTAACTGCTTGCCTGTCTGCCTGATCACCCCTAACCACCTCTGCCTGCCTGCCTGATCGCCCCTATCTGCCTCTGCCTGCCTGCCTGATCACCCCTAACCACCACTGCCTCAGGCCCCCGCCACAGCTTCATCCAGAAGGCTTTCCAGATGTCTGGAAGGTCGTTCAGCTGTCCAGTCTAATTAGTATATTACGCGTTTATTATTATAGAAGGCTAAGCGACCGACCCACTTGCCAACTGACTGAGTGGCCAGTAGGTATGACACACACTAACCACCAGGGGGCAGACGTTCGACATAGAAGCTGAGGGAGCGACAGCAACTTTGCAGAGTGCCCTCTTGCAATCCCGGACCCCTCGGGGGATGTCAGACTGCCAGTTTCAGCCCAATCCCCGCAGGCTAGGCCCAGTGACCCCACCTGCTGGAGGGACCCCGCTCACTCCACAGACGCCCTTCGAGTCCCGGTGCTGCCCCATGTGCGGCTGGCCTGGAAGGGACTGTGGGAAGTTGGTTCCAGGGCATCTCCGGCTAGTCTTGCCCAATTCCGCTCTGCTGGCCACCTTCTAATTAATTTCCTTTCAATGTGCACAAATCCGTGCACCAGACCTCTTGTGAATACATAATAATATAAAAGTATTCTTTATGTGAATACAGACAGAAACCTATTAACCTGAAAGGTAATTAGGGATGTGGGGATGAGATGTTTCATAGATATATAACTGAAAGCAAAATAATAAATAGTTTATAGAGATAATTGTAGTAGGTATACTTTAACTAATATAATACTGTTAAATAAACAAGTTTAGGTATTCCTTTTCTAATCAAATGAATAGATAGCCACAGAGCATTATATACATATGTATGATTGTATGTGTGTATAGATATATGCATAGAGTTAACTAGACAGATACTTTTATAACTAAGAGCTCATTGAAGATATTACATCACTTGATCCATAAATACATGTGGCTTAAGAATGATGGTGTTCTCTTATATAACTACTAGTGGCCATTATAATAGCAAAACCCAACACATTTTGGCAGAAATAATGTTCACATAAAAGCTCCCAATATTGCCTACTGACTCAAGCACATAATAGCTTTGTGACATTGGTCAACTAACCTCTCTAGGTGTCAGATGTCTCATGTAAAAGATGCTTGTGCACCCTAGCCATTTTGGCTCAATGGATAGAGCATCCACCTGTGGACTGAAAGGTCCCTGCAACCGAGGGCATGTACCTCAGTTGCAGGCTCAATCAATCCCCGGCCCCCGGGTCGGGACCCATGTGGGAGGCAACTAATAGATGTGTCTCTCTCACATCAATATTTCTCTCTGTCTCTCTCCCCCCCTCCATGCTCTCTAAAAATTAATTAAAACATATTCTTGAGTAAGGATTAACAAAACAATAAAAAGATGTGTGTGAAATGATTAGCATGAATTTGCTATGTTGTGACTGCCTAATAAATATGATTGTTACTAATACCTGTAATACATCTAACAGCATTCTCTTTAACAACAAAATTTAAGAAGTTCTTTGTGTTTCATTCTCGAGTGTGATTTTCTTTCATCTTAAGGTTGGCACTCTTCTCAGTAAATTAAATGTAATTTCATAATCATAAAACAAATAGTATTTTAGGCATATGCTTTTGCTACCAACTTTTTAGTAACACCTTTATTTCACTTTTTACACAGTATTTTCAAAGATGACATTCTCTTCACTCTACAAAGCTACCAACATTTTTGTAAGTATCCAGAAGAACTTGTGTTTTCATTTAACTTACAATACATGTTATCAATAATGCTATTAATGATGGCTTCTTGCATTGATATAAAACCTGCTATAAATCAGTAAAAGACTTTTTCATGTTTGCAGCAATTCTGGGACATAAGTGAATTTGCAAAGCTCTCTCCTTCTTTCATATAACAGGGAGACAAGGTTACTGCTGACATGGAATTGAAAGCTGATGAAGCAAATGCAAAGCTTAAAAATTGATGGAAATATTTCAAACCATTTCCTGAGGAAAAAGTCTAAATCCAACTAAGAAAATTACACATTCCCATTTCAAATCTAAGTAATAAATATAAAAAGCAATTTGCAGAAATAAAAAATAAATAAGTTGCTCAGGTAATTTAAATGCAAAGATTTGTGTTCATGCAGGAAATTAAATATTTTGCTTTACATTCTTACCATGCACTATAAAACCTGATGATTTTCTACTTGAAATTTATGGAATTTCAAACCATTAGATAAACTCAACACAATAATTCACTATTATTATTAATACTTTGTGTTTTCTATGAATTATTACCACTACTCAGTTTGTTCTGGGAACAAGAAATACTATGAAAAATATCCAAGTATGTTATAATCATTTATTATTGAAATAGAAATGTCATCCTCAGCAAACTTATTCTGGAATATCTCTATTCACGAGTTCAGTTCATCACGATGAGAGATCCATAGATCAGACAGTAAAGACTTCAGTTTAAAACTTAGTTTGGCATAATATAACTTATATGTGGAATCTAAATCACAAAATACAGAAAAATAAAATAGATGCAGATAACAAACTATGGAGACCAGAGGGGTGGGGAGAGGAGGTGTTAGGGGATGGGTTAAAAAAAAAGTGATGAGATTAAGTAGTAGTAATTGGTAGTTACATAAATAGTCAGGGGATGGGTAAAGCATAGAGGATAGCCTATATAATAAAAGCCTAATATGCTAAGTGTCCAGTCGTTTGGTCGTCCATTCAACCAATCAAAGTGTAATATGCTAATGATATGCTAAAGCCGCTCAAACGCTCGCTATGACATGCTCTGATGACCAGGGGGCAGACAGCATATTCGTACACTTGGGGAGGGGGTCCCTCAGCCCAGCCTGTGCCCTCTTGTGGTCCAGGAGCCCTCGGGGGATGTCTGACTGACGGCTGAGTCAGACACCCTTAGCGCTGCCACGGAGGCGGGAGAGGCTCCTGCCACCACCGCTGCACTCACCAGCTGTAAGCCCAGCTTCTGGCTGAGTAGCATTTCCCCTGTTTGAGCACACTGACCACCCCCTGAGGCCTTCTGAGGGACATCCTCTGAGGGCTCCCAGATCACAAGAGGGCACAGGCTAGGCTGAGGGACCCCCAAGTGTACGAATTTCATGCACCAGGCCTCTAGTAATTAATATTGTAATAGCTATTTAAAGTGCCATATGGGCACTTGAATTATTGAAGAGAATACTTTGTAACCTATATAAATGTCTATCTTCTGTGCTGTGCACCTGAATCTAATATTTTAAAAAAGTGTTGAATGTAAACTATAATTGAAGATTAAAATTTTAAAAATTGTTAGCAAAAAAACTAATCTTAGTTTGGCATAGATCTCTTGAACAAAGTAATCGTACACATACACACACCCCTGTACACATTGTTTTCTAATAAGGCACATATTTTTCTTTTTTACAGTTATTACAAATTATTTCATGTCCTTGTATGTTAACTTATGTACTGATCAAAGTTCTCGTTAGAATATAAATTCTAAGATGGTAAAAATCTTGTGTACTGTATTCATTAATGTTTTCACCCACATAGCACAGTGTCCTGGCACATTTTTGGTATTCATAGTTTTTTCAATGAATTTATTAAAGTCAAATCAAAATGTTTTGTGAAAAAATGTAGACTAACTCTCTAAACCATGCAAAACTAGCTTCAGCACATTTGCTCACAGGTCTAATCCTTTAAAATTACTTAGGTCAGCCCTGACTGGTTTGGCTCAGTGGATAGAGCGTCAGCCTGCAGACTGAAAGATCTCAGGTTCGATTCCGGTCAAGGGCATGTACCTTGGTTGTAGGCACATCCCCAGTGGGGAGTGTGCAGGAGGCAGCTGAATCGATGTTTCTCTCTCATTGATGTTTCTAATTCTCTATCCCTCTCCCTCTCCTCTCTGTAAAAAATCAATAAAATATATTTAAAAATAAATAAATAAAATCACTTAGGAGATATATATATATATTTAACAGCCATAAATTCTGGGGAGGAAAAAAAGGAGTGCTTCCTTGAGACCCCATGTGCTACATTTTCATGGTCCCACCTGCCATCACTCCTGTTACTGGCCAAGAATAATACAAGCTGAAATAAAATAATATTGAACACAACTTAATTGTAATAAGGTCTATCATAGCCATAACTGAACCACCCATGAGTCCTCAGCTACACCTTATTATAAAATTTTCATAGTATTAAAGTCAGTTAAAATAATTTTAGTATTCATTAAAGCATTCCTTTAATTGTTTAATCATTCATTCTTTCTTGGCTGAATCGATGTTGAGAGAGGCACTTTCTAGTCATTCAGCATTTTTCTCTGGTTCTGAAATATCTAGCCTGTTGTTATACTTTCTGGTGCTCCTGAATGTTTGTACCAACAGTGATCTGCACTCAAACTTGTGAATTACTTTGAATCCATCTCCAGTCGTTGTTTCAAATTTCCTTATACTCCATCAGTGTCCTTCATTTTATTTTATTTTTCTGCCTCAGATCCCTCTTTACATTGTGATTAGGAAAAAATAGACTCTTCGCCATGAACTGAAGTGGAACTCCCCTAGCCACCTGCTTCTGGTAGGTGCCACTCAACTACGGATTCTGCAGGGCAAGAGTTGCCCAACTTTGTCCTTAGCCTACTCCTCCAGAAAGCTGAGCTGGCTGGAGTCACAGGGCCAACCTTCAGGTTTATACTAATAGACTTATGTGTGAACAGTAAATCAAAGGTTTACATTCAAACTATGTTTTAACAAATATCTAAAAATGGAGATAGTTGATTAGTAAGTTATTTTCTATACTTCAAAAAATTTATCAGAAATTCGATTATTTGTACTTAATATTTTATGCTAGGTATTTAGTAATCTAAGCCTTAATGAAATAAACATGGGAAAATGAACTACTACAGGAAAATGCAGGTTGTTAAAGAAAGAACAGCATATTACAGTTTTTAAAAGAAAATTATAAAGAATAGTGAAGAGAGTTGGTATCTCCAAAAAGCAAAAATAGATTAAAGAAAGTTTACTAGTAGTACAGGAAAGACAATGTTGTAATTTAGATTACAATAATAGATATCTACCTAAAATCCTGACCTTTTAAAAATTATCTGTTTCTTGCCTAGCCTGTGCATCTCAGTAGATTGAGCGTCATCCTATGACCGAGGTCTCTGGTTCAATTTCCAACCAGGGCACATGCCAAGGATTGTGGGCTCAATCCTTAGCAGGGGGTATGCAGGAGGCGGCCAATTGATGTTTCTATCTCTCTCTCTCCCCCTCTCCCTTCCTTTCTCTAAAATCAATAAAAATATATATATTTTTAAGTTTTGTTTCTAAAGAGGCCTGGAAGCACCCTTCCCACCACTACTCACAAAAAGCTCCCACAGCACCTAAATATGGAATTATGTCTTCAATCACCAAAGCTAACAGATAGAGAGAGTGTGCAGCAATATTAAAGTCTGCTATTAAAAATACCTATGTTGCTTTTTAAAATTAAATAAAAATATAAAATGCATGGAACCATTCATTAGCTAGTGCAAAAAATGTAGACAGCCATTAGGTGTAAAGAAATGTATAAAAAAGCAAATACCAAACCATCAAAACTAAGGTGTCATAAAATCAAGCAAAACAAAATTCCTCAGTGTGAATTTCTAAAAGGTTCTATAAATTATAATTTTATAGAATTAAGATATAATGTTTGACTATTTCAAGAACCAAAATATATGAATCAAATGATGGCGGACATTTATTTAAATACTATGTTTTAGTTTTATGTCCTCCCAGGTAATAAAATTTTAGCTGTAAACATTTTGTGTGTTTAGATGAGATAATATATATTAAATAAACTTATGTGGTAATCTGTTCACAATATCTATAAGTCAAATCATTATGCTGTACACCTTAAACTTATACAGTGCTGAGTATCAATTACATCTTAATAAAACTAGAGGGCAAATCTTAGTAGTGAAGCAGATGCCTAGAATAAAGGGCATTTCCAAACAATTTGGAGCTTCGTGGATTTGATCCATCACCCACAGCATGCTCAGTCTCCACTTGAGCTCGTACCACTTATACCCAACACTCATTGTCCAACATTGCTGACCCCTTCCGTCAGCTTATAGTGAGATTTCTAGTCCCTCAGAATCCAGCCCCTTACTTGGTGCACACCAACAGGTATGATGTGCTCTCCACACTCTAGGTCTTTTCTCAGTTCCTTCCCAGGAACTTAGACTAAATAGCACCCTCCCCCACATACAATACCCTTCCAGTATTACCTGTATGCTCAATGAAATGGAATGAGGCCCAGGACAACTAGTGGTAGCAGTGGTTATGGGATACTCCCTGAATCCACACTGGGGAATTGGCTGAAGGGACAAAGTGACCAAGTACAACTGTGTCATTTCTTGATGGTCCATGTCTACTTCAACACTTGTATTTATTTGTCTTGCATAAGTTACTCGATTGTTTTATATTTTAGAGCCTTACTTCTGAATACAATAGGCTTATTGTATGGCTTGTATGTCAAGTAAGAGAGGTAAAAATTATAAAACGTTGTCATCTAACTTTCAGTTATTTCTCTAACATCTTACTAGAAAATTTAATACAGTAGTCCCCCAACCCCCATCCATGATTTCACTTTCTGACATTTGAGTTTCCTGTGGTCAAACAAGGACCCAAAATATTAAATGGAAAATAGCAGAAATAAATACTTGGTAACTTTTAAATTGTGCTGTTCTGAGTAGCATAATGAATTCTCAGACTGCCCAATGCCATCCTGCATAGGTCATGAATCATTCCTTTGTCCAGCATCTCCACACTGTATACACTTTCTGTCCATTAGTCACTTAGTAGCCATCTCGGTTATAAAATCGACTGTGATTAGATCACACTGCTTGTGTTCAAGCAACCTTTATTTTACCCAAAGTGCAAGAGTAGTGTTTAAGTGAAAAGATGAAAGTTCTCTATTTAACAAGGAAAGTAAAAAATATAGTGTGGGGTTACTAAGATCTACATAAGAATGTATCCTTTGTCTTTCAAATTATGAAGAAAAAAAAAATGTGTGTTAGTTTTGCTGTCACACCTCAAACTGCAAACGTTACAGCTCCAGTGCCTGATAAGTTCTTTGTTTAGATGAAGAAGGCACTAAGCTTTATCATAAATATATATGTACAGGAAAAACATAGTATATGTAGAGTTTGGTACTATTCATAATTTCAGGCATCCACTGAGAGTCTTGAAAGTATCTCCCAAGGATAAAGGAGGGATTACTGGAACTAACTGTGTGACAAAATTAAACACTTTATACTGAAGAAAGCAAGAGGGAAGTGTTCTATCATTCATTTAGAAAATGAGAGTGAAATAGCAATTAGAGTATGGTTCATCCCACTAAAATTTGAAATTCATATATTAAATATTTAACATAACAATGTCCCAAATATTGCATGGAACATACTAAAATTAATTATTTATTGCTTATCTGAAATCCAAATTTGACTGGGTGGCATACTAGTATATTTTATCTGGCAACCCTAAATTAGTGTAAAGCGAAATCCAAATTTGACTGGGTGGCATACTAGTAGTATATTTTATCTGGCAACCCTAAATTAGTGTAAAGATTGGAGAGAAAAATTGATATGACTATATTCTATAGAAATGTTACACTTATACTGAGGAATACAGGAAATCTAATAAACACATTCAAAAATTTATTTTCCT
>NW_005358650.1:148254-149521 GCF_000412655.1 Myotis brandtii
TATGAATGCACAGGGAATCAGGATTTCAGGCGCAGGTGATAAGAAACACAGTCAAGTCACTGGTGCTTGGTGCT
Source organism: Myotis brandtii (assembly GCF_000412655.1). NCBI lineage: Eukaryota > Metazoa > Chordata > Mammalia > Chiroptera > Vespertilionidae > Myotis > Myotis brandtii. The sequence continues at coordinate 148,329 of NW_005358650.1, forward strand.
GCCTCCTGCCCCGAGAAAAGGTATCCTTGGGCCTGTGCTAGGCAGACCAATTCCCGTTCGCGCGATTGCTCCCAGCCCAGGGCTCCGAAGCTGGCAGTGCGCGTAGGATTAGTTCCTGGTGCTGCGGGCGAGTTTTCTCCCAGCCCAGGGCTCTGAAGCCCGAAGTGCGCGCGGGATCAGTTCCAAGGTGCTCGCGCACTTCCAGGCCAAAGTTCCTGCAGCGCTGAGGCCCCGGCAAGGGGCGGGTCTATCAGTTACTATGGCGCTGCCCGCGAGCCTGCGGGAAGGGGGGGTGGGCTCTGTTACTCACGGATCTGCCGCGGGGATCTCCGAACTTTTGGTGTCCGCAGGTCTGTAGCTGTGGTCGCAGGTCTCTGTCCCCAGTGGCTGCAGGGTCCTGGTATGCGTCTGAGATCAGACTGGGTGGTGCTGAGGCCAGGATCCTAGTCTCAAGCAGCTCTGTTTCCCAAGATGGCGTGGTCGCTGTGCCTGGGCTGGCCGCCTAGGAGTGTCCGCGCCGGGAGCTGGACTCCGCCGCCTAAGACTGCCCGGTTTAGCAGCCCCTTAGAAGACCTGCAGAATCTAGCTGTCCCTAGCTCATACACACACACCACACACGTCCACACACTCCTCTATCACTTCCTTGCACTCTCACACTCTCTCCCTCCCTACCTTCCTGCTGGTCGCCATTTTTCTTTCCCCCTACAATAATTCTTATTCAAGAAAAGCAATTACCTACACACAATGTCCACCACTACCACCAGAACCATCGCTCTGACTGCCAGTATCACTGGACATTTCTTGAGGTCATTTGTGCTCCAGGAGGTCAGGATTTCATTCATCTTCAAAGCCCACACTGTCCAGCACTCTGCTTCTCACTGCACTTTGCTCATTGGATAATGTCAGTAAATAATCAACTTATTACATTCACATTAATTATACTAAACCCTGACCAAAGCACACCAGTTGATGTTATTCATAAGAGACAAGAGTACTTGGCACAATCTTGTTGAAAGATAATCAGAAAGACTGAACCACAAATCACAGATATTACTTCATGTTCTTAGATTCTAGTAACTGCAGAATGAAATATCATATCTATGCTTATCATATGTGTCTGTTAAGCATTTTTTATCAGAAAGTAATAGAAAATGGCAAATCCTATCTAATAAAGAGGGAATATGCTAATTGAC
>NW_005358650.1:153250-197402 GCF_000412655.1 Myotis brandtii
CACGAAACATGGCGGACGTCGGCTGAAGCGGGATGGTGGAACAGGTGAGCAGGGGCACCAGATCAAGGTGGGATGCCAGTCACTGTCATCAGGGCAAGCCTCTGGTGGTTACTGAAAATTCTTTGCTCCTGCACCCCACAGTCCCACCCAGTGCTTGCACCTGCTGCCGGTGATGGCCCCGCTCGCACCCACAGCCAGCACCAGAGCTACCGCTTGCACCAGCTGCAGGCACCCGGCACTGGTGCCAATCGCTCAGTGCCGTCAGCAGGTGCGAGCAGCGGCTGCTGGCCCTGATCTCCCCTGAGGTCTTCTCCCCCTCTCCCTGCTCCTGAGGGGCAATTACAGTAGCAGCCACCACCCGCACCCGCTGCTGGTGCCAGCCCCAATTGTTCCGTGCTGTCAGTGGGTATGAGCTGGGCCAGCACTGTCAGTGCGTGGGAGCGGCGGGGAGAGCGGGGCTGCTGGAAGACAGGTGATCATGAGCTATAGTGGGAGGGGCCAGGCGGGGGGCGCAGAGGATGGGCCAAGACCCGCCCCTGTGCCCACAGTAGCCTCACGGCCCACAATTCCTTTCAAGGTGCACAAATTCGTGCACTGGGCCCCTAGTTTATACATAGTTGTATAAAATAAACAACTAAAATTTTCAGAATAAGCAAATTTAATATGTTTATCCTATGAAAATAGATTTAGGGATCCTATAAAATGCCACAAATTTGGCACAGGCAATGATACCTAATGGTGTTGATTAAAAAGGAAAAAATATATATTACTACTCAAATATTTTTTGAGATTCTGAGTAAGGCAGATTGTAAAAGATGGCCTTAGTAAAATACTCCAATAGCAATTATACAGAAAAGTCTCTAATTGTCACCTTTAGGAATATTACAATAGTGCTTGGCAAAGTCTGTTGAATTTCAGTGTATGAGTCGTCTACGAATCATATCTACTAGTATGAGCTAAACCCTGTTCTGTAGCATTTTCACCACATACTCATTGGGTTCTTTCCCTGTCACACTCGGATAGGCAACTAATTGTTATACAGAGGTTTCAGGGTTAGCATCCAACTTCTCAGGGAGGCTGTCCGTGTAGAGGGCATGAACTATGACAGATGTATCTGGTATACCTTTTTCACAATCTCCCACTCACAGCCTGACACAAAGATCAGCACACGCTAGGCAATAAATATATTGATTTTGCTTTCTCCAATACTGAGGTACATGTATCCATTGAATTTCTGTTACACATTACTCCTGCCCATTAGGCCTTCTGAAGAAATTTATTTTGGAAGCTATTGAGAATTTTTTTTCTCTGAGTAATGAAGCTCCATATCCTTGGTATGCATGGATCACCAACACTGCTAACTGAGTTTGAAATTTGAAAACATTAGGATCAGTGACATGTTTATACATGCCTGGCGAATATAATTGCCATGTCTGAAGCACCTATTTTTAAAACACCTTGGCATTTAGTAGAGAGTAGGTGTGAAATTCAAATAACATATTGGTATCCTTAGTTACATACTTCACCTGAAACTATTAACAGCAGGGTGTGAGTGTGAACTGATTTGATTATAAAACCATCTGTTACTGGGGAAATTTGGCTAAAAAGTTTGACATCCATTTGAAAGATAGCTTTAATGCGTACTATTTCCTTTATACTGTTTACCCTCTTCACTGCATGATTGAAATAAACCTGCTAAATGTCTTATTTGGAGAGTAAGATGTAAAGTTTCTTCTTGTTTAAAGAGAGAACAAGACTAGAAAGCCATGAAGGTTATTCACAGTTGCCAAGCTGATAAATGAGACTAAAGAGAAAATAGATCCCAAGTATAAGAATCAATTGAGGATTCCTACAAAGACATTTGCTATAATTATAATGTCATTCTTGATAGATTGACTCTTTAATTCTCATCTATAACCTATCATGTTTTCCCCAAAGAACACAAAATTGCTAATTGAACTGTACAATTTGCTTAGAAAATCAGTTGTCCAAATAAACCAGTGATATAACATCTATTTTACACATGTAAATATGTTATTTAAAGAATGCATTGCCCTGTCTGGTGTTGTTCAGTGGTTAGAGCTTCATCCCATGCACCAAAGGGTCGCAAGTCCGATTGCCAGTCAGGGCACATCCTAGGTTGCGGGTTTGATCCCTGGCCAGGGTGCCTCCAACTGATGTTTCTTTCTCACATCAGTTTCTCTCTCTCTCCCTTTCCTTTCCTCTCTCTCTCTAGAATCAATGAAAAACATATCCTCAGGTGAGGATTAAAAACAAATAAATAAAAATACATTATAGTAATTATATTTTTATATTCACCAATAGTTTTTATACTATTTTAAACACTTCACAACAAATCTCATACATATTTGCCTACTATTTTTTTTATAAATCAAAGAAGATGCTGTTTTCTTTCAATAACTATTGTAAAGTATCACAATTAACATTTTATAGTGAATTACTAACCTCTCCATATCATAAAAAAATCACATTTGTGCCCTGACCGGTTTGGCTCAGCAGATAGAGCGTCAGCCTGCGGACTCAAGGGTCCCAGGTTCGATTCTGGTCAAGGGCATGTACCTTGGTTGCGGGCACATCTCCAGTGGGGAGTGTGCAGGAGGCAGCTGATCGATGTTCCTCTCTCATCGATGTTCTAACTCTCTATCCCTCTTCTTTCCTCTCTGTAAAAAATCAATAGAATATATTTTTTAAAAAATCACATTTGTTAATATCTCCAACAAATCTCATCAGAAAAGTTATTGAAGGGGAAGCTGTCATGCTCAGGGTGACAGATTCAAGTTTTCCAAAATTCTAATTTTCCCTTGAAAGACCCCCCTCCCCCTCTTTGGCTACAGTACTGTCAGTAATATTCCCTTTCCGTGACAGACTGACTGTTCATTTTCAAGGATATCCAGTACTGATGTATGAATAACTATAGTGTGCTTGTCAGCTACTCTTTCAGAAAAACATAGTATACCATGAAATAAGTGGGTACTTCCTATTACCACTCAGACAATCTCGCGAGTGTTTTTCTTACAGATATCACCATACTTTGGTGTGCAGCACAAGTGCTTCATTAAGAGGATGGATATTCTTGCCCTGGCCAGTGTGGCTCATTGAGTTGGAGCATCGGCCTGTGCACTCGTCAAGGGTAAGTACCTCAGTTGTGGGTTCACTCCCCGCTCACGGTTGGGGCATGTTCAGCAGGCAACCAGTTGGTGTGTCTCTCTCACATTGATGTTTCTCACTCTTTCTCCTCCTCTCCCCCTGTCTCCTTCTCCCTCCCACCTTCCCTCCATCTCTCCATCCTTTCTACTCTCTCTGAAAAGCAATGGAAAAAATATCCTCAGGTGAGGATTAACAACAACAAAAAATAAAATGAATATTCTTATTCTTAATAAAGAATATTTATTGAATAGTTGAGGAAATATTTATATTTATTAAGTGGAGCAATAGATTCAGTAACTAAAAGACTTCCAAACAAGTGTGCTGTTCTTATAAATATTTCCATTTGTACATCGCTGATGCTCTTGCCATTTTCCAATTGTGAAACAAAGTGCAAGTTACTTAACTTCTTGTGCTTTAGTTTCTTCTTCTTTGTATAATGAAGACAAAAGTCTCTTTTTCACTATTTTATGGAAATTAAATTATTTCATAAAATATTTAAAATGTTGTTCCCAATACAACCTGTGTGCTTATGAGTATCAGACAAAATGGTTATTGTTAGTAGCAGTAATATGCTAAATAATGCTGTTGAGGGTTCTCATATATTTTGTTTTATTATTTCCTAATAATGCTTTAATGATCAGGGATTGTTTTACATATTTTTGTTCACTTCTTTATCCCATTTTTTCAAAATTCTCAGTCTATGCTCCACGGGCTTGATTAGCATATGTTCCAGCATTAGTTGGTATAGTTGTGTTCTATTTCTTTTTTATAGCCTCATGCTAATTAGATCTAGTGTCTCTTTTACTCCTAATTTCTTTTTTAAAAAATGAGTCAATCTAATTTTTTTCCTGAGTATGAATTTTAATAGTGTGCATCCTCCACCTCCTAAAATTGAATATAAAAAAATTTAAACATGATAAATTCCATTATTTTGACAAAATCATTTCCAAAATTAAATGGGCATAGGAATAACCATTGCATTGTACATAGTCTTTTCATGCACTCTCTATCCAATGTTTTCAGTACTGCCCAACGTATTTTTAACTCCCTGGCTACTTATACCACTTCAACACTTATGGTAGGCCATGAATATATGAAAGATGCAAAATAAATAATAAGTCTGCTTTGACTATTTCATTCGAGAGAGAAAAACAAGATCTGACAAGACAAAAACTCAATAGTCATGCTTATCGAATAAAATAAAGTGAAAATATTTCCTATTAAAATAAATCATAAAATACCGTAATTGAAAGGGATAACCAAGATGACCTATAAATTAAGAAACTTTAAGACAGATAGTAGAGTCTGAGATCTAAAATCTTAGGATAGCCTGCATTTTTTTCTGGAAAGAAAATGTGTAAATATGACTCATGTCCTGAAATAGTTAACACACTTCCAACTTCAATCAATAAGCAGTTTCAGTTCCAATCAATGCACTTTAAATTGTGTGGAACAAAAGTTTTATAATTCTCAGACATCAGCAGCAGCAGCAGCATTATGAAACATGTTTTGTAAGCAGTATTGCAAATATACATCATCATAAGCCACAAATATACATGCAAACACACACACATGGATGAAATATAGAAGCATTAGCATTCTTAAATGAGCATGTGGGGAAATCACAGGAAATTTTGGAATGTTTAGGGCTCTGGAATCCTGTTATAGTTGGTATCCAGCTGTGACACACTGGTGCCTGCTTTTCATAGTAAGATGTCACGCACAGCAGGAGAACTAGACAAAAAGGGCTTAATAATCAGTAATGGCCCCAATTCAAAGATGTTAGGTTCTGCAGATCTTGGAAACATTCATTGTTTCCCCTGGGATTTTTGTTTATTCTCCGTTTTATAAAAGACATAATTTATGACTTCATGATAGTAGCCTGTCTTCCTGATGTGATTTTAAAAGAGTCAGGATTTAGAATTAGCATTGGGCCACTAAACACACTCCTTAAAAATAAATCCCTCCTATATTAAAAAAAAATATCTTTATGTATTATTTATACTTAAAGATAGATCTTGACTATCCTCCCAAATGGAAAAAAAACTTATTTTTAAACCAGATATTTAATTTAAACTATACTATTTTATACTTTTACAAGGAAGTCCATATTTTTATTTTTATTTCCACTGAGTATAACAAAATATTTAGCTAGAATATTAGAAAGATATCAATTCTTCATATCTCTTGTTTATGACAATTACAATGAATTATTTTGCATAACAATCCTGATTGTATTGTTCAAATTTATGAGTTGAGAAAGTATCTTCAAAGAAGATTTATTAGACTGAAGTGTTCATGTGAAGTGTTATGTTTGGAATTTAGATATGTCTAAAATGCGAATTATTTTTTATAAAAGGTAAAGTACTGTTCAAGGCTCTATTGTGCTTAACCCAATAAGGACTTCACATTTCAGCTTGACAGGACAACAAACCTTTAATGTAAAGTTCAGAACCTTTATATGAGGTCCTTTGGGAGCAAAAGGAAATACCAAACCTTCAGAACACATTTCTTTAGTATTAGCAGAGTATCAAAGGCAATGACTACAGTGTAAATACTGACTGCATTCAACCATTTAATTATGTAACTGCAAGCAAGGTTGCGACCTTGCTAACCCATCAGGCATTACTGTAATCACAAGAATGGCAAATCTTGTTAAATTACAATTCATATTTTAAGTACTTTGAAATATTAAAGTACCTTACTTAGCTTTTTACACATCAGAGTGCATGTGTAAATCCATGCAACGGGAAAGAGAGAAAACTTCAATGTGCACAACTGAAAGCAGAATTTCTGTAGCAAAAGATCACTGATGGCAGGGTCTCCTGTCCCTCAGGGGGTTGAGCACAAAAGGTATTAACTTTCTATTGTTGTCATAACAAATTATAATAAACAGTGGCTTAAACAATGCAAATTTATTATCTTCTAGTTCTGTAAGTTAGAAATCCAACATGGGTCTTATGGTGTGGGCAGAGCTGTGTTCCCCTCCGGGAGTCCTAGGGGAAGATCCATTTCCTGTTTATTTGGGTCATTAATTGTTAGGTGAGGGCCTTCCCCGCTTCTAGAAGCTGTCCGTATTTTTGTTTTATGGTTCCCTTTCATAATTTCTAAGCCAACAACAGCAAGTCTAGTGCCTCAAATTCCACCTCCTTCTTTTTCCATCTCAGGTCTGTAGCCAGTGAGGAAAGGTGCTCTGCTTCAAGGACTGGGAGATTAAACTGGGACCACACAGATAATCCAGAGTAACCTCCCCATCTCAAGGTCAGTACCCTTAATCACATTTGAGAAGTCCCTCTTGCCATATAAGGTAATATTCACACGTTCTGGGGTTTAGGGCACGGACATCTTTGTGAGAGAGGACATTATTCTGCTGATGACAACCATCATACAAATAAACATTTTGAGAAGCTGTCTCATAATCCTATATAATAAAAGGCTAATATGCAAATAGACCGAACGGCTGAACAACCAAACAACTGGTCGCTATGGGGTGCGCACGAAACATGGCGGACGTCGGCTGAAGCGGGATGGTGGAACAGGTGAGCAGGGGCGCCAGATCAAGGTGGGACGCCAGTCACTGTCATCAGGGCAAGCCTCTGGTGGTAACTGAAAATTCTTTGCTCCTGCACCCCACAGTCCCACCCAGTGCTTGCACCTACTGCTGGTGATGGCCCCGCACGCACCCACAGCCAGCACCAGAGTTACCGCTTGCACCAGCTGCAGGCACCCGGCACTGGTGTCAATCACTCAGTGCTGTCAGCAGGTTCGAGCAGCGGCTGCTGGCCCTGATCGCCCCTGAGGGCTTCTCCACCTCTCCCTGCTCCTGAGGGGCAATTACAGTAGCAGCCACCACCCGCACCCGCTGCTGGTGCCAGCCCCAATTGTTCCGTGCTGTCAGTGGGTATGAGCTGGGCCAGCACTGTCAGTGCGTGGGAGCGGCGGGGAGAGCGGGGCTGCTGGAAGACAGGTGATCATGAGCTATAGTGGGAGGGGCCAGGCGGGGGGCGCAGAGGATGGGCCAAGACCCGCCCCTGTGCCCACAGTAGCCTCACGGCCCACAATTCCTTTCAAGGTGCACAAATTCGTGCACTGGGCCCCTAGTTTATACATAGTTGTATAAAATAAACAACTAAAATTTTCAGAATAAGCAAATTTAATATGTTTATCCTATGAAAATAGACTTAGGGATCCTATAAAATGCCATAAATTTGGCACAGGCAATGATACCTAATGGTGTTGATTAAAAAGGAAAAAATATATATTACTACTCAAATATTTTTTGAGATTCTGAGTAAGGCAGATTGTAAAAGATGGCCTTAGTAAAATACTCCAATAGCAATTATACAGAAAAGTCTCTAATTGTCACCTTTAGGAATATTACAATAGTGCTTGGCAAAGTCTGTTGAATTTCAGTGTATGAGTCGTCTACGAATCATATCTACTAGTATGAGCTAAACCCTGTTCTGTAGCATTTTCACCACATACTCATTGGGTTCTTTCCCTGTCACACTCGGATAGGCAACTAATTGTTATACAGAGGTTTCAGGGTTAGCATCCAACTTCTCAGGGAGGCTGTCCGTGTAGAGGGCATGAACTATGACAGATGTATCTGGTATACCTTTTTCACAATCTCCCACTCACAGCCTGACACAAAGATCAGCACACGCTAGGCAATAAATATATTGATTTTGCTTTCTCCAATACTGAGGTACATGTATCCATTGAATTTCTGTTACACATTACTCCTGCCCATTAGGCCTTCTGAAGAAATTTATTTTGGAAGCTATTGAGAATTTTTTTTCTCTGAGTAATGAAGCTCCATATCCTTGGTATGCATGGATCACCAACACTGCTAACTGAGTTTGAAATTTGAAAACATTAGGATCAGTGACATGTTTATACATGCCTGGCGAATATAATTGCCATGTCTGAAGCACCTATTTTTAAAACACCTTGGCATTTAGTAGAGAGTAGGTGTGAAATTCAAATAACATATTGGTATCCTTAGTTACATACTTCACCTGAAACTATTAACAGCAGGGTGTGAGTGTGAACTGATTTGATTATAAAACCATCTGTTACTGGGGAAATTTGGCTAAAAAGTTTGACATCCATTTGAAAGATAGCTTTAATGCGTACTATTTCCTTTATACTGTTTACCCTCTTCACTGCATGATTGAAATAAACCTGCTAAATGTCTTATTTGGAGAGTAAGATGTAAAGTTTCTTCTTGTTTAAAGAGAGAACAAGACTAGAAAGCCATGAAGGTTATTCACAGTTGCCAAGCTGATAAATGAGACTAAAGAGAAAATAGATCCCAAGTATAAGAATCAATTGAGGATTCCTACAAAGACATTTGCTATAATTATAATGTCATTCTTGATAGATTGACTCTTTAATTCTCATCTATAACCTATCATGTTTTCCCCAAAGAACACAAAATTGCTAATTGAACTGTACAATTTGCTTAGAAAATCAGTTGTCCAAATAAACCAGTAATATAACATCTATTTTACACATGTAAATATGTTATTTAAAGAATGCATTGCCCTGTCTGGTGTGGTTCAGTGGTTAGAGCTTCATCCCATGCACCAAAGGGTCGCAAGTCCGATTGCCAGTCAGGGCACATCCTAGGTTGCGGGTTTGATCCCTGGCCAGGGTGCCTCCAACTGATGTTTCTTTCTCACATCAGTTTCTCTCTCTCTCCCTTTCCTTTCCTCTCTCTCTCTAGAATCAATGAAAAACATATCCTCAGGTGAGGATTAAAAACAAATAAATAAAAATACATTATAGTAATTATATTTTTATATTCACCAATAGTTTTTAAACTATTTTAAACACTTCACAACAAATCTCATACATATTTGCCTACTATTTTTTTTATAAATCAAAGAAGATGCTGTTTTCTTTCAATAACTATTGTAAAGTATCACAATTAACATTTTATAGTGAATTACTAACCTCTCCATATCATAAAAAAATCACATTTGTGCCCTGACCGGTTTGGCTCAGCAGATAGAGCGTCAGCCTGCGGACTCAAGGGTCCCAGGTTCGATTCTGGTCAAGGGCATGTACCTTGGTTGCGGGCACATCTCCAGTGGGGAGTGTGCAGGAGGCAGCTGATCGATGTTCCTCTCTCATCGATGTTCTAACTCTCTATCCCTCTTCTTTCCTCTCTGTAAAAAATCAATAGAATATATTTTTTAAAAAATCACATTTGTTAATATCTCCAACAAATCTCATCAGAAAAGTTATTGAAGGGGAAGCTGTCATGCTCAGGGTGACAGATTCAAGTTTTCCAAAATTCTAATTTTCCCTTGAAAGACCCCCCTCCCCCTCTTTGGCTACAGTACTGTCAGTAATATTCCCTTTCCGTGACAGACTGACTGTTCATTTTCAAGGATATCCAGTACTGATGTATGAATAACTATAGTGTGCTTGTCAGCTACTCTTTCAGAAAAACATAGTATACCATGAAATAAGTGGGTACTTCCTATTACCACTCAGACAATCTCGCGAGTGTTTTTCTTACAGATATCACCATACTTTGGTGTGCAGCACAAGTGCTTCATTAAGAGGATGGATATTCTTGCCCTGGCCAGTGTGGCTCATTGAGTTGGAGCATCGGCCTGTGCACTCGTCAAGGGTAAGTACCTCAGTTGTGGGTTCACTCCCCGCTCACGGTTGGGGCATGTTCAGCAGGCAACCAGTTGGTGTGTCTCTCTCACATTGATGTTTCTCACTCTTTCTCCTCCTCTCCCCCTGTCTCCTTCTCCCTCCCACCTTCCCTCCATCTCTCCATCCTTTCTACTCTCTCTGAAAAGCAATGGAAAAAATATCCTCAGGTGAGGATTAACAACAACAAAAAATAAAATGAATATTCTTATTCTTAATAAAGAATATTTATTGAATAGTTGAGGAAATATTTATATTTATTAAGTGGAGCAATAGATTCAGTAACTAAAAGACTTCCAAACAAGTGTGCTGTTCTTATAAATATTTCCATTTGTACATCGCTGATGCTCTTGCCATTTTCCAATTGTGAAACAAAGTGCAAGTTACTTAACTTCTTGTGCTTTAGTTTCTTCTTCTTTGTATAATGAAGACAAAAGTCTCTTTTTCACTATTTTATGGAAATTAAATTATTTCATAAAATATTTAAAATGTTGTTCCCAATACAACCTGTGTGCTTATGAGTATCAGACAAAATGGTTATTGTTAGTAGCAGTAATATGCTAAATAATGCTGTTGAGGGTTCTCATATATTTTGTTTTATTATTTCCTAATAATGCTTTAATGATCAGGGATTGTTTTACATATTTTTGTTCACTTCTTTATCCCATTTTTTCAAAATTCTCAGTCTATGCTCCACGGGCTTGATTAGCATATGTTCCAGCATTAGTTGGTATAGTTGTGTTCTATTTCTTTTTTATAGCCTCATGCTAATTAGATCTAGTGTCTCTTTTACTCCTAATTTCTTTTTTAAAAAATGAGTCAATCTAATTTTTTTCCTGAGTATGAATTTTAATAGTGTGCATCCTCCACCTCCTAAAATTGAATATAAAAAAATTTAAACATGATAAATTCCATTATTTTGACAAAATCATTTCCAAAATTAAATGGGCATAGGAATAACCATTGCATTGTACATAGTCTTTTCATGCACTCTCTATCCAATGTTTTCAGTACTGCCCAACGTATTTTTAACTCCCTGGCTACTTATACCACTTCAACACTTATGGTAGGCCATGAATATATGAAAGATGCAAAATAAATAATAAGTCTGCTTTGACTATTTCATTCGAGAGAGAAAAACAAGATCTGACAAGACAAAAACTCAATAGTCATGCTTATCGAATAAAATAAAGTGAAAATATTTCCTATTAAAATAAATCATAAAATACCGTAATTGAAAGGGATAACCAAGATGACCTATAAATTAAGAAACTTTAAGACAGATAGTAGAGTCTGAGATCTAAAATCTTAGGATAGCCTGCATTTTTTTCTGGAAAGAAAATGTGTAAATATGACTCATGTCCTGAAATAGTTAACACACTTCCAACTTCAATCAATAAGCAGTTTCAGTTCCAATCAATGCACTTTAAATTGTGTGGAACAAAAGTTTTATAATTCTCAGACATCAGCAGCAGCAGCAGCATTATGAAACATGTTTTGTAAGCAGTATTGCAAATATACATCATCATAAGCCACAAATATACATGCAAACACACACACATGGATGAAATATAGAAGCATTAGCATTCTTAAATGAGCATGTGGGGAAATCACAGGAAATTTTGGAATGTTTAGGGCTCTGGAATCCTGTTATAGTTGGTATCCAGCTGTGACACACTGGTGCCTGCTTTTCATAGTAAGATGTCACGCACAGCAGGAGAACTAGACAAAAAGGGCTTAATAATCAGTAATGGCCCCAATTCAAAGATGTTAGGTTCTGCAGATCTTGGAAACATTCATTGTTTCCCCTGGGATTTTTGTTTATTCTCCGTTTTATAAATATTTGTTAGAAGACAACTGATGTATTAGTGGCTAATTTCCAATCAGTCAGAAGGCACAGAGCATTTTATTTTAATTTTATTTTATTTGTTTAATCCTCACCAAGGGACAGAGAGAGAAACATCAATGTGAGAGTAAAACAGTGATTGGTTGCCTCCCTTGGGCACCCCAACTGGGATTAAACCCACAACCTCTGTATGTGCCCTGACTGGGAATAGAACCAGTGATCTTTCTGTATATGGGATGACAGTCCAACCAACTGAGTCACCCCAGCCAGGGTTGTTTTTTTGTTTTTTTGTGGAGTTTTTTTCAACACAAAATATTTTAAATGAGCCTTAAGTCTTAATATTAGCAGCACCCATTGTGTATTACAGGGGAATAGAAGAGGTGATAGACAGTTTGACAGTTTAGGCTATACCTCCAAATACAGGCTCTTCCTTACATTATTTATCACAAACATGAAAGAATCTATGTAGAGAGATAGGGGGGAAAGCTAGTTTCTCTATATCTGTAAAATATATTTTGAAACAAAGATTTTAATTGGGTGCATTTCAGGTTACAGATAACAAAATAGTATATAACACTGCAGAAATTACAGAAAGTAAACTACTACTACTGTGAACTCTATCAGCATTTGCCCTTCAAATATATTGCTTAAAGAAATAAAAAATAAATTCAGCATATATGTATACATATTATATACATATATGTCAGAATTAAAGAAATTTTATAAACACTTAATTAAAGAAGAGGTTACTTTTCCATGCTAAATTTTGAAATAACAATGTAGAAAACGGAACTAAAGTTTTTAAAACTTTTGGTGTCAAGTAGGAAAGAAATTAAAAACAGTATCAAAGTACTTAAAATGCATGTAAAATTTCATTTCTTAAAGGAGTCACAAAAAATCACCTAGTTTTATGAAATCTGGAAGTTGGAGATAACTTCAATCTCATTGAATTCAACTGGAAATTTACTTGATTTCTCCCTATAACATCTTATCAAAATGATGGTCTAGTTTCTATTTAAGGAAGTCTCATCACAGAAATTTTACTACTAATTACGCAATCAAAAAGCCAGTAGAGACTGTAAGAGATGTGGACTCCACACATCTCTATCAACTTTCCAAGGAAATTACTCTGCGCAGCAGAAAAGACAGCAAGAGCTTGCCTTCTGAGCAGGAACGCATTGCCCCAGGCATCTTTTCAAAAGCTCAAGTTTCTTTGAGGGCCTGAGGTTTATTTTTTTAAATCAAAGGCATTTTACATTCTACTTCAAAATGTGTCTATTTGTGATAATATAATGCTCACTATCACTCTCTAAAGAAATATGATTAGTCTCTCAATTTCTAAAACTCTGTACTAAGTTGAAGAGCAACAATCATACCAGCTTGGTTCAGTATTTTATCTTTGCTTGGTGTCATGGTGCTTTCAGTCTTACACAATAGCATGTATACAAAAGCAAAATGTATGTGTATGCATGAATCATAAAGATTCTATAAAGGACTGTGAACCCTGAGAAAGAAGACACCTACTAAGAAGGGCTCACTGCTGGTGATGGCCCCGCACGCACCCACAGCCAGCACCAGAGTTACCGCTTGCACCAGCTGCAGGCACCCGGCACTGGTGTCAATCACTCAGTGCTGTCAGCAGGTTCGAGCAGCGGCTGCTGGCCCTGATCGCCCCTGAGGGCTGGACTCAAATAAAAATAAATGGAACAACAACAAAAAAGACAACCAAAAAAGAAAAACAGAGCCTGGCAGCCATCCACACAGGGCTTATCACACAAACCACTTCAGGGAGAAGCCAGCACTGAACTACCTGCCTCTGCACTGAACTGCCTGCCTGCACTGCGTTTCCGCCACCTGATGCAGCCCGTATAAAGGAGTTCCTGGGAGATAATGGACATGTGAATTGGCTTGACTATGGTAATCATCTCACACTGTATAAATATATCAAATCATCATGTTGTACATCTTAAATATATTCAATTTATTTGTCAAGTATACCTCAACAAAACTAGGGGGGAAATGGTAAGGCTAAAAAAAAAGAAAGGAGGGCCCAGCAACTCCACTTCTGCATACTTATCCAAAGAAACACAAAAACTAAATTGAAAAGACATATATACATCCACATGCTTATTGCAGTATTTTTTACAATACCTGGGATATGGAAGCAATCTAAGTATCCATAAATAGATGAATGGATAAGAAGTTGTGCATATATATACAATGGAATATAACTCAACCATAAAAAATAAAAGAATGAAATCTTGCCATCTACAGCAATATGGATGGACCTAGAGGGTGTTTTGCTAAGAGGAATAAGTCAGATAGAGAACAACAAGTGCCAGTTGATTTCACTTATACATGGAATCTAAAAAACATAATAAACAAATAAGCAGAACAGAAACAGACTCATCAAAACAGAGGACATTTTGACAGTTGCCAGATGTGAGAGGGATTGGGGAAATGGGTGAAAAATGTAGTTACAGAATAGTCATGAGGATGTAAAATACAGCATAGGGAATACTGTCAACAATATTGAGACAACTATATTGGTGTAAGATGGTACTAGATTTATCAGAGTGATCATTTTGTAAGTGAGATAAATGTCTAATGACTGAGTTGTACACCTGAAACTAATATAATATTGTACATCAACTGTAATTTGAAAATAAAAAAAGAAAAAGACATTCTCTGTAAAAAAAAAAAAGATTATGGTTTGTCATATCATTTTTATCTACATGATAATTTTTGAAACAAGTAATTTTTATTCAGTTCATAAAATTCTAAAAAGCAATTGCTCAAATCAAGGCAGAATAAAGCACATCTCATTCAAAACTTTTAAAATTGTGTATTCAAAAACTTTTTCTTACATTAATTTAGCAATTTACTGTTCATGAGAATTCAAAAAAAAAGTCAAGAGAACGATCTTTAAAAACACTCGTAAATATGTGGTGGCTGCAGATGCTTTGAGGGAGCTCAGTGACCTGCAGTTTGCATTTTTACCCCCAACCAATCCTTTGCTCACAGACACACACAAACTTATTTTCTCAGAAATGTCTTCATTAGTTATTTTATCATCCAATACATTGAAAAATTAACATGTATTCATCGACATTATTATTAACATGGTTACAAAAAGATAGAGCAGCCGTATTCTTCATATATACTTTCGTCCAATTCTTAGAAAAATAACTTTCGACTTTCAACTGAATTTTCAAGTTTATCTAAAAATGCATTGTTTAACATTTTTGTACAATAAGGAAACATTTTGGGTTTGACTGCCCTTTTTTGACACAAAAAGATGTTTACCAAGCTACAGGGCTTCCAAATTTTCATCCACTACATGAGATATTTGTCTCAAGGCAATTGTAGAACAGACCATAAATAATGTTTCAAACAACTTTTTACTTGCTGTTTATATGTTCTATTTATTGCAGTAGCTCCTAACTAGGACTTCTCTATTACTGGGAGCAGAAAAGTGATATTTTCTTTGAAAATGCACCAATTACTTTTTAAATATATATAATGGAATACTTTTTAAATATATACAATTTTAAATGTAACTGCAAGAATTCCAATGTCATGCAAAGGGGTGTTCTCCTACTGATATCAAGAATTAGGCTAATTTATAGCTTCACAAAAAAATCCCACAATTTTTTAATTTGTATCTGAAATCAGCCCTATTCTTTTTAGATTTGTTATTCTTCACTGCTCCTTTCACTCTGGGGAACCTCAGGATCCAATCCACCTAAGATGGCCCTTAACCTTTACAAGTTATTTTAAAATACCATCTCAGCCCTAACTGGTTTGGTTCAGTGGATAGAGCGTTGGCCTGCGGACTGAAGGGTGTCAGGTTCAATTCCGGTCAAGGGCACATGCCCAGGTTGTGGGCTCAATCCCCAGTAAGCGAGCAGGAGACAACTGACCAGTGATTCTCTCTTATCATTGATGTTTCTACCTCTCTCACTTCTCCCTTCCTCTCTGAAATCAATAAAAATATTTAAAATAAATAAATAAAAATAAAATACTGTCTCAATCCTAAATGTTCTGCATGTTTTTGTTAGAGACCAGGTCCCACCTCCCCTGGAGAACCTCTCTCCACCCACAGGTCAAGGAACTGCTTCAGAATTACACTCGGGATTTTATTCCCATAGTGATTACATCAGACTCTGAAGACAGCTTCCCTCCTTAGATGCTCTCCAAATGATATGCCTCCTCCGAGGGCATTAAAGCAGCAAGTCCTTTGGGCTGAAAGCTCATTTCTCCAGTCTAATTCCTCAGACAGCCATCTGTTAAATGTAGAGATTCATGATTTAATAGTCACTGTTGGTTCTGTCCCTCAAATCACCTCTTTGGAGTAAAATAATCTCTATTTCATTACACAAGGAAAATAGCTTGAAATTATTCCAATTCAACACTTTCTTATGGAGATGGCAAAGATTTATTTGTGGCAATAGGAAATATAGCAGTAAATAAATTATAGGACTACATGGCAGTGATAAAAGACTCATTCTCCGTTCCCTTATGTGAAGTATTAGCATAATAAAAATAATTGTTACATCTCAACTATATATTACTCATCCACATTTTCCTACATTTAATTTGGTAAGTCTTTCTCAACTATCATTAGTTTTTAGAGTTATCAGAAAAAAGCCTTGGATAGCCTATGGCACTTGCCCATGAAAAATGTGCCCATAAACAGTATCTAGTAGCTAAAATTTATTTCATATTGGCAGGTGCTGGCATGAGCAAACATTGCTATGCTCTTCCTGTCTTGAGCAGCATTAAAGATCATCAATCTTGACAATGGGAATTGCACCTGCTTCCTGCAATTCCATAGTGTGTGTTTTACTAAATGCTCAGTGTGCTTGTTGTTGAAACTTTAAGTATTAAGTCACCATTCAGAAAACCCAACCAGGCAGGCATGATGAGCTCAGGCTGCAAAATTCAAAGTGGAGATAAATTAAAGCACAAGATAGTTACTATTTAGGACACATGTTTTAATCTAACAGCTGATTTCTCTCTCTCTCTCTCTCTCTCTCTCTCTCTCTCTCTCTCTCCTCCCCTCATCCTGAAAGTCTGTACAAGACAATTCAAGGGCACAAAGAAGTAAATTACAATGAAAAAAATGCAAGGTCAACTAACTTAGAATGTGTATATTACTTCCTGATGAAGTCCTGAACTAACATTAAAAGCAAGAGTTCTAGGGGCTTACTTCAAGGGTGTCTTTGTGAAGGGCTTCCAATTTTGAACTAGATGTTATGAAAAAACAGCAATGATACTTTTTGGATGCTCAGAAATTATCAAAGTAAAAAGTCACTTAGAGTTTCCTCCAAACTGTTTTATGAAGCAAACAAAACCAAAAGTGTAAGAGGGAAGAAAGCAGACTGATATCAGAGTTGAAACTATTCTGGGACTCAGCAATAGAAAAAGGGAGGGCTTGATGGAAAGAGGGGCAGTGAGTGAGTCATCAATCACCATCTCCTTTGGAAGAAGAGAGTCTGTATATTAAATAGAATGGAGTATTATTGTTGCTAAAAAAAAAGTATGAGATATAGCTAGGAGGAGCCAGAGACTATATATAACCCTGCATTTCACTACAAAAACCAGAGATCATTATATTTTTAACAACTGCAATGTGACTCAACATTACAATTTTGTTTCTAGTGTATAATTTCATCTTCCATTAATCAATAAGAAATATAATCACTCTCTGAATCACCAATGAATGGCATGATATCATCAGTTTCCCCAAATTATTAATAAAAGAACATACGCAAGAAACTCTGCTGTCTTGCTATTATTATAGCTAAAGGTTTATGACAGTTATTAATGAACAATGTTCAAAAGATCATTTTCTATATTAGCAACAACAAAGAAAATAAGGATACTATTTAAGATAATTACTAAATGTATTTTAAGCCATTGGAAACTATACATTGAAAATGAAATAATAGGATGGGATAATAATTCTATCTGGGATGTGCTATAAGGCCAAAACTGTGGTCACCATATTGAGCTGATCATTCTCTTGGCGTTGGAATCAACATAACACTTGGCAAGATGACATTTATTTTCCCATTTGGGAAGGTTATATATTCAGATCATTTTTCATCCTAAATATCTCACCCTTTATTTTCTGTGTGTGTATGTGTTTAAATTTACAGGATTCAAAGTTTAATAAAAAAGGAAATATGACACTTAGGAGCTATCAATAAGTCCTGTAGGCTATACACTAGCTAAAAATCTTGGTTAACTACCTTAGTCACCTATAAAATTAGAAGGATAAATCTTTATTTCCACATTGGTCACAAATGTTTTTGTGTTCTAAGTTGTTTGTTGTTGTGGTTGGTCTTTTTTCTCTTGGCTTAGATTTTGCTTTCTGTATTGATATTTTTGTTTTATTCTATTTTGTTTTACTAGCTTCATTACTATTTTTGATAACATATGTTTTTTGTTTTGAAGGAGGAATAATTCCTCTTAATTCTCATTTCATATGACTGGGAAGGGACAGAGCTAACATATACCACCTCCCTATCCCTCAATTTTCTCACCTCCATCAAGTACAGGGTTTATAACACAGACTTGATCAATCACTATCTTCCAATTTCTGGGCTAAAGAAATTAGGTCACTGAAGGGTTGAAGCCTCAGTTGGCCCAATAACAGTGAAACTTTGGGCTTTTGCTGGAATGTTGAAAAGCAGCCTTCTCCTTATATAGACATAATTAGCGAGTAGAATATATACATGAACCTCTCAGTGACCTTATCATATATTCATGGGAGGAGCCTACATGACCATAAAAGACAACAAAGAAAGACAGAGCAGAGCAATGGAGAGAAACAGTTGAACAATTTCAAATGATACTATTATTTGAAATTTTAGATCTAGTCATGCCTTAAACAAATGAGATTTACTCCCTTGAACTTCCTAGTTTCATGAGCCAAAATATTCCTCTTTGAATATGTAAATTGAGTTAAGGTTTTATCACCTGTAACTGTAATAGTTCTAACTGATCCACTCTTCAAAACTTGGATAAATTAATTCCATTAATTCCATTCATGCATTTCTTTGTTGTCTGACACACACAAAAGAAGTGATACTATGAAATAGTCCACTCTTATTTTAAAAAAACAAAACTCAAAAAAAACTTTGTGTAGATGAAAATGAATTTATTCCTATATTTTAAATTTATTCATTTTAATGTAATTTTATTTGTAAGTCTTTAAAGGCTTGGCCTTGCAATAAGTTACCACATTAAAACCTCGCCACTCCTTAAATCAACTGCACACTACACACACAAAAATACTAAGTATTCTTTTTTCTAGTATACAACACTATGATTGGCATTTTTATTTTAAGCTCTAATGAGCTTTCTATGTTGTCTCAGTTACACATCACTCTCTCTTCATATAACATTCAGGCTTATTATTTGTTTACCCAGTTTTCTTTGTATGGAGTTCTCGCATGCATCCATCACAATATTCCATTGGTGTCACTTTTTTAAAGTTCCAGCTCAAGATTTACCTTTCTAAAAATTATTTAACAAACCTTTCCAGTGATTATTATTTTGATTTACACAGAAGTAGCATTCATCA
Source organism: Myotis brandtii (assembly GCF_000412655.1). Taxonomy (NCBI): domain Eukaryota; kingdom Metazoa; phylum Chordata; class Mammalia; order Chiroptera; family Vespertilionidae; genus Myotis; species Myotis brandtii. The sequence goes on from NW_005358650.1 coordinate 172,534, forward strand.
GGAAAATAAAAGGGCCACATAATTCAAATTCAACCAGAGATTAAACAAGTTTATGTGACTTTTGTTTATACTGTTTTGCTTTATATTAGAATGGCCACGTATAGGCTTGATTTTAAGAGTGGGGACCCTAACGAAACTAAAAATGTGAAGAAGAGATATTCAATTATTTACAAAATAAAAGTACAATGGAATCAGATTTAGAAATACATATAGAGAGTTATTTTTCAAAGATCAGATAAAAGGAGATGCTGATAAAGAGAATGTGGATAAATGTGTAGGAAGAGGTTAGTGGAAGTTGAAGGTGTGCATTTGATGAACTCTTTTACAAAATTACTATTTTATACATGAGAGAAGTGAGGTTTTAAAAATTAAAACTAATTTCTAAGGCCATAGAATTGGTACCTAGCAGAAGAATGATACCAACCCAATTTCTATTTACCCAAACTACACTACCTCTTTGGAAAAAAAAGGCACAGAAGTAAAGGGTTGGAGAAACAGGATGTTTTAAAAGGAGAAAATGCCCTGTAGTATTGCAAGTAGGAAATAAAAGATTCATTCAACAATGATTAAACATGTGCCTTATCAGCATTGAGGGACACTAAGATTATATTTGAAAATATAAATATAATTCAGGCTTTCTATCAAGATGGTGTGACAGATAAATGCAGTACTGGCATCCTCACACAACCACATCAAAATTAAAACTAAATTCCAAACCAATCATCATTCATAGCTAAAATATAGTTGAACAGAAGTACTACAACTAAGAATATATATAAAGAAGAAGCCACATCAATACTGGTAGAAAGGGTAGAGATGCAGAATGGGCTTGTCTCACACCCAGGAGTGGTGAATAAAAATCAGGAGGGTCCTGACCCAGTGGCTCTGTTGGTTGGAGCATCATTGTATCCACCAAAAGGTTGTAGGTTCAATTCCAAGTCAGGGCCCATACCTAGGCTGCAACAGATCAATGTTTCTTTCTAACATCAATGTTTCTCTTTCTCTCTCTCTCTCTCTCTCTCTCTCTCTCTCTCTGAAATCAATGGAAACATATCACATATTTTTGGGTGAGATTTTTTTTTTAATTGGGAGGAATATCTTGGTTGAGGAGTCCACCACTCCCCCACCACCACCCCCCACCCCAAACACACACACACATACACTGAGGAGCAAGGAATCCCAGCTCCACATAAAAACTAGCAAGGATTGTGGCTGAGTGAATGGAGGGCTTCTTGAGTCCCAGGCAGTTCCTATTAAAGGGCCCTGGCACAGATTTACTTGGATTCACTCCCTCTGAGCTCCAGCACTAGGATAGAAGCTCAAAAGCAACACGGACATATGAGGATGAACTTGTGGGCCCATCTAAGCTGTTTCTAGTGGTTTTTCCACACCAATGATCTGTCTGGCTCTTGCTCCAGACTTTTCTAAAATCTCCCAAATGAGTAGCATACAGCCTTGACATGCCTTGCACCTCTCACTAAGTGGCCCCAGGCCCAGGACTGCTAACTGGCTATGGTTCACAGCTTGGCTTCACCTGGGCAACTCCAAGCCCAGCACAAGTAGCAGCATCTGCAGATCACTTTGTAGCTCATGCTGGGTGGCAACCAACCTTGGCCTGCACCTCCCAGGGGAACCCAGAGCCAACACATATGGTGGACAGCCCCAGACCATGTCAAAGCATAGCCACAAGCGACACACTCAAGTGGCAGACTCAGTGGCACAAGAGCCCTGCTGAAGTAAGTCCTGTTCTGGTAGGTAAGCCCCTGCATAGCTTATCCTCCACAGTTATGCAGCCAGTCCTTACAGTTGACCAGTAACAATGATATAATGAGTCTCCAGCGAAAACCTGGTGAATTCCTTCAGCACATGATACCAGAGTAAGGAAACCTACCATTACACCTGGTATTATCACATACAATCTCTACCCTTAGATAAGCAGTTATGAGTGACTTGAGTGGGTTTCTGTTCCTTGAAGTGTTAACCTCAAACAAGTATCATAGTAAAAAAAAAAAGTATTAAGACCACTGAATGTCTGCATATTTACTGTAAAAGTTCTAAATCAAGGTTTCAATATGATGAACCTGCTAAGAAAACCTGCCACTTTCAGGAACAAGGTAATGATGTCTCATGTCACTTCTCCTTTTTAAGACCACACTGGAAGTCCTAGCTAACACTCAAACAAACAGAAATAAAGGGTATATAAATTGGGAAGAGAAAAAATAAAACTGTCTTTGTTTACAGATAACATGACTGTCTATATCGAAAATCCAAAATCATTAAAAAAAAAAAAAATCTTATGGCCCTGGCCAGTGTGGGCCAGCAGTTAGAGTGTCAACCCAAGCACCAAAGGATCTTCGGTTACATTTCCAGGCATGCACCTGGGTTGTGGGGCCCATGCAAAGCAACCAATCAATGTGTCTCTCTCACATTGCCGTTTCTCTCTCTCTCCTCTGTATCTCTTCCCCTCTCCTCCCTCCTTACCACTCTCTTTGAAAAGCAATGGAAAAAATATCCTCGGGTGAGGATTAAAAAACCACTACAAAAACTTCTGAAACTAATAAGCAATTACAGAAAGATTTCAGGATACAAGGTTAATATGCAAAAGTCAATCATTTTCCTAAATGCCAGCAAAAAAAACAAATGGAATTTGACATTAAAAACACAAAGCATTTAGCCCTAGCCAGTTTGATTCAGGGGATAGAATGTCAGCCTGCGGACTGAAGGGTCCCGGGTTCGATTCTGGTCAAGGGCACATGCCCTGCTTGTGGGCTCAATTCCCAGTAGGGGGTGTGCAGGAGGCAGCTGATCAATGATTTTCATCATTGATGTTTCAATCTCTCTCTCCCTCTCCCTTCCTCTCTGAAATCAATAAAAATCTATTAAAAAAAAAAAAAAACCAGTACTCCAAGGAGAATAATTCTATTCACAAAACAAAACTCTTCTACATGGGCATTTTAACTTAACCTTGCAGATCAAGTGAGTCCCCTTAGTCTATAGTCTGGATGGCTTATGCTATTTTAATGGATTTATTCAAGTACACTTTAAGATTCCTCTACCTAGCAAATATACTAATGCAGAGTTATTATACAAACAAATACCGTAATACTTGCACTTAATGTAATAGAGCCAGCTGTTGTTATGGTTAAATATTTTAGTCAGAAAACATGAAATTAGATTTGAACAGAAGCTCAAAATCATAATAACCACCTTAATAGTACAAAGTGTAGATTATCAACTCTCAGTTTACTGGGTTTTGTTATTTTTCTCCTCTGCATTTGGACACCAAAGTTTCTTCATGAATATTCATAAGGATTGTTCTCAAAATCTTATCTGTCCACTCAGGTAGCTGACCAAAGAGAATGTTAGATTCTGGTCACTTACTGGTCATGCTCAAATTCAACATGGCCTGTTTGAGTATATAATAACTCTGAATAAAGGCAGGCATCGGCTCTGAGTATTCCAAAATCTGAAATTTGTACAAGCTACACTGATTGATTTATCAAATCTTTATAAGCTCCTAACTATGTATTAAGTTGCAAAGCTATGGATTGATGATAAAAAAATGAATAATGCATTTTTATTGTTAATTTCCTTGTCCTCCAGTAAATTAGACTGTGTCAGTGACCAGCATGTAGATAGACATCAGTAACAGTGCCCTGTTACTATAACATGTTCCAGCAAAGGCATGGGGTGGGAGGTGTCAGCCTGTCTATGGAGGAGATATTTGAATTGGTTTTTCATGTATATGTAAGAGCTCACCAGACAAATAAGGGGAACCTACTTACAAGAAATAATAAGTATAAAAAGCCCTAAAACAACTTCAAGAATTCAACGGATTGCCTGAAGTTTGGTCGATATGTAGTGAGGTGCTAAGACACAGGACATGAGGTAGAAGAAGTGGAAGCAAGGTCATCAGGGGAAGCCTCAGAACGGAAACTGCCTTTGACTCACAGGGACCACCGGCAGATCACTCAAGGAGTCAGTGACAATCAGATAAGCATTTTAAAATCAGCTAATCCACGCTTCACAGTGTTTACAGCAGAAAGAAGGTCAAGGGGAACAATTGTGAAGCTTTCCCATAATCTTGGGGCAAGATGTTGAGAGTCTAAACTGGCACAGTGGCTGATATCAAAATAGGCAACAGATAAGAGAGACATCAATCCAAACTAATTTCCATCTTTTCAATGGACCAAGTATCTCAAAAATTACAGATGTATCAATTTGAGGAAAACAAAAGGGGGGGGCGGAACTCTTGAGAATTCTAAGAAGGTATAACTGCAAGACTGAAGGTATGAAATGTAGCATTGTCCCTTGGCACTACTGCAAGCCCTGATACAAACTAAAATAAAGAGAATATGTGTGCTCCCTCTGACCCTACTCTCAATGTTCTGAAAGGGGGCAGTAACTTCCCTCTAGGTGCCTCCATCATTCCTGCCACAATTAAAGTGAAATCTACAAGGTAATAAAATAGAAAAAATAAAAGAAAATACTATTATCATTCAGGTTTCTTCACAGTTTTACTAGGAAATAATTGGCATCACTGTATGACTTTAAGGCACACAGTATGACGGTCTTATTTGCATACATTGTGAAATGAGTACCACAATAAGTTCAGCCAACATCCATCTTCTCATTCAGGATTTCACCTGGTGATTGGATTATTCACAAACATCCCACATATTTATAACACAAAGTTGTCTACATACACTGTATGTTGTATATTAAGTTGTTTACATTTTAATATCAGAATTAAATATTCCTTCTGAGTTACACCATTTTTTGGTCACATTCATCTTGTTCTCTTGAGAAGGAAAAGACTGCTTTTCAGAAGTAAAAGGCTTTTGAATTTGCAGACCATTTTATTTTTTCCCATCTTTTCTGCCATCTTATAGAAATCATTTAAATAAGCTGCATCTGTAATGGAAACTGCCAATCAGGGTTAAAGTAGTTTAGCCACCAGTTTATAGAAATTTACAATCTACCAACCAAAGCTAAATACCCAGTTTAATGGAATTCAAGCTGTCTCAGACTATAATTGAAAGAGTGTGAGGGCTATTCACTGAGAAATCAAAAGTGCATTTCCTGTGAGCCGAGTTAAATATGATTATAAATCTGCATTTCAGAAACTGAAAATGTCTCTCTCTGTGTCAATGCTGTGACACTGAGTATAGACATCTGCAATAGTCCATGTATTATATGGGAATAATTCAGGCAGGATAGCAATGTGAATACTGTATCCTATTTTATAATGTTGTCACTCTTGAATGCTCAACTTTGATAATTGCATGTAGTGGTTTAGCTTTTGAAAATCTAATATTCACTGACATTTTGAATATTTTGTTGTCTCTTAAACCAAATGCATTTTTAAATATTCAAATGATTAAAAGATTTTTCTATCAGTGTCACACCCACTGCTACTACTTATAACCTGTCTGACTTTTTTCTATCACTGTTTTATTTTCTAAAGCAAGTACCTGAGTTTGTTTAAAATATATGAAGGCTGGGGGAGGGTTATTCTTGAATCCTTGGTGTGTGTATCCCTATGAGTTTACATTAAGAATCCTCTAAAACATACTGGTAGAAGAATAAAAAAACTCAGAAGTCTGTCATAATATCTTTTACTTGTATTAGCTTATAAAATATACTATTCTGCAATCATAGAAATTTTAAGTTTTTGCCCAGATATGTTTGTCATTTTCTAGTAGAAATCACAACTTGTAGTATTTACTTTAAAAATATTTAAAAGCAACTGATTTGATTTAACTACTCTTAGAATCTAAGTACTAACAGTGGACTATCAGACATCACAAATATACAGAATTTGGAGTTCTTCTGGTGGGGCAAAACAAATGGAAATTCCTTTTCTCTCTTCTATCAAGGGAGAAATTTAGGAATCAGAGGAAATGACTGGTGGGTAGGAATCCATTTCAAATTTACTCCAACAGAAACATTTACATCTAATGTGGAGCCCCTTCCTAGGAAAATCTACTCAGGAAAGAATCGGAAGATAATCAGCACAATGATGCCAGAGTTATTTTTTAACAAGGTAGAGCGTAGAGAGAAGTTTGAATAAAGAATATGATTTTCTTTTACAACTCGACTGGGTTTACTCTGGGGAAAAAAAATACAGAATATTTTGAGTGTAGGACTTGTTTGCTATTAGGAAAGCAGAAAACCAGCCAATGTCTTGCTGCTGGAGATTTTGAACTGGAATTGGAACAATCACTATTATTCCACCTCTCTATTCAGAATTGGACGAATCCTCAACCAGGAAAAGCCTGCATCACTAACGGGTCAAAGCTTGATACTTCAGGATTTACAAGAAGAAATAAAAGTCAGAAGCATCTTCCTGTGGGAGGAGAAGTGAAGTTTCCTAAATGAGAGAGGTGACATACTAGCACATAGAGAGGCTAAGGAAGAAGAGCCGATTGAATCAAGGGGATAGACTGGGACATCAAAATTAAATTATAGTGCAAATGCTGAGGCTGTCCCTTCCTTGCTCCTTTCCTCACAAGCAAACATATTTGTCAGTTAGCCTAATTCCTACTCTGTAGTGCCTCTGGTTGCTTCCCTAACTGTCAAGTAGAGAATGCCTAAGCTCCAGTGAGGCTCACCCCGCTGTCAGAGTTGGGAAGACAATGCCACAGCACTCAGATGGCAGCACTCAATTTCTGTTGATCTGGTCAAGTCCAGGTGATCCATGGAGACACTTACTTGGACCACTAGGCAAAGTGAACTGCAGACCAGCAGGCCAAGTCCCCAAGCATGATAGGCCACAGGTCCAATTCTCTTTCCCTTCCCCAATGGCCTACCCACCTTACCACCAGACACAGGTCAGAAAGGATCGAGGTTGTTCCTCCTGAATTATCCAGGTCTTGCCTGGAAAATAGAAACGCTAATTTTATCCTTAGCATCTTTCTTCATCTCTTTGAGAGGTTAAATATTTAAACCTGGGTGAGAAAGTGTGAACTTGATTCCTTCTAAACTCTAGTTAATTATTTTCCCCTCTGTTCATTCTCTTTACCTGATTTTGTGTATTTTCGTTAAAAAGAACATAAGACTCGGTGAAGGAGCATATATTTTCACAAGTACCCTATCTGCCTAAGAAAGGAAAGAACAGTACCCCTCAGAAAATTTTTCATGGGGACTATTTTTTTGTATAAAACGCCTCCTGATTCAATGGCTCCTTAGCCACACCATTGATAAATCCAGATCAGATATGTATACACTACCAGCATATAATGTCAACAAAACAAACAATAGGATCATTCTCCCTTTCTAAATACACAAAACTATGAGTTCCAAGTAGCATTATTCATAAGTGTTCTATTTTAAAATGTGTTCTAAATTCAAATAAGTGAATACTCATGAAAGATAAAAGTATTTTAATGAAATATTTATCTGATTCCTTACTATGCCAATATGTAGTGTGATGCTGCAAAAGAGACAAATAGTATTGAAGTAGTTCCCAAATGTATTTTACCCTAGAATCCTGTTTGGGGTGAGTGATGAAAGATATTTAATAGTATATCTGTGAAGAACTGGAGAAAACAGCAATGTTTCATAAAACCTAGTTTGGGTAAAATAATCCTGGAAGAAAGATTGCAAGATAGGCATGTCTATTTTAGAAATAACAGAAAGATCTGACCCTGGTAGATTCCATAAAATGAAACAAGAATCAACCCAGTGAGGTAAACTCTAGTGTACCAAGTTGTATTTTCATATGCTGTGAGAGATTAACCCAATCTGTCTTGTTCTTTGGAGTCCGGAAATGATTGACAATGTTAATAACTAAATGTCGCCAAAATGAGGGTGGAACTTGTTTTAGGTGTAGAGTATTAAGGGAAGTTACTAGTGAGGACAGTTATTACTGCTGGATAAGAAGAGTAAAACACAAGTTCTGCTTCAAATCTCAAATCATGCCTGATGACCATGGTAAACACTACAGGAAAGACCAGAGATTTTTCTACAAATGGACAACGAAGAAGCAGATGTGGGCTTAGCAGTCACAACAAGATGATTCTGGATGAAAAGCCAGAATCCTCCAACAAGCCCCTCTGCTAAAACCAGGCAGCCACACTTTGTATGGAAGCTCTACTTCACATGACCTACTCTGGGAGGAGGCATGGCGAGGGATCCCTTGGGTATAACTGCACTGAGGATGGATAGATAAATTAACCCTCGCCCTAGCCGGTTTGGCTCAGTGGATAGAGCGTTAGCCTGCGGACCGAAGGGTCCTGGGTTCGATTCCAGTCTAGGGCATGTACCTTGGTTGCAGGCTCCTCCCTGGCCCCCCGGGCTCTCAGGGCTCCTGCAGGAGGCAACCAATTGATGTGTTTCTCTCACATTGATGTTTCTCTCTGTCTTTCCCTCTCTCTTTCATTCTCTCCTAAAAAAAAATCAATGGAAAAATATCGTAGGGTGAGGATTAACAAAAACAGACAAACAATAAATAGATAAATCAACCCTCTCCCAAAGGATTCAAAGAACTGGGAGATGCTCACTTGGCCCTGGGGAAACCCCAGCATCATGACATTCCTAATTACAATGAGTGTGATGACATTACGCTAGGTGAAATAAATCAGACAGAAAAAAAAAGACAAATATGTGTGATCTCATTTATCTGTGAAATCTTAAAACATACAAACCAGCATCAGAAGCCCTGAACTGCATGGCCCTTTGACTGTGTCTGTCAGTGACAGAAACCCCCAAGTATTGAGTCCAGCTTCCAGACCAAGGCTTTCCATTCCTAATATCCCTGCTTTCCTCAGACATCTATTTTACCCAGCACTCCCCCTACCCCTACATCGCTTCTCAGTTGTCCCCTTTCATTCTCAACACATCACCAAAATAAACATAGTATTGGTCTCAATTTCTGTGTAGCATCCCCTTATTGCTGTCCAGTACGCTTTGTGTTTCCTCCCCAGCAGCTTTTGCTCTTTAAAGGAGTAAAAGTCAGTTTTGAGACTATAAATTAAAAACAATTAAATAGACTATAACAATTTCCAAACATGGGAAAATGGGATTTTTGTGATAATGGATAAAATTGGAGGCCTGACAACTAAGCACAAAAATATTTTGAACAATCCTTGCAGTACAGTCACTGAACTTTTCATCAGCAAATTACAGCTCCTTTATTTTCTGTAAACACCTTTGTGCCTCTGTTTCCATGGAACAGATACCCCTGCTGTTTTCAGAGATTTAGTGTAATTCTGTGGGTTTGGAAAACAATATGTTTGAAGGGCATCTGCATGAAAACAGGGATAGAAATATGTCACAAATAAGATTATTTCTCAAATTTGCTTTCTCATATGAGACTGATAACTGCTCTTAAGCAGCAAGCTATTATTTTCTCTCTTAAGAGCCTCAGGATCACTCAGGCAGCCGTCAAGAATAAACAGACCCAGGTATGGAGAACACTCTCAGAGCCCCCCAACAGAAAAAAATTACAACCTTTATTTCTAAAATATGCCGCAAAGCTTTTGAACACATCCTTCTCAACGCTGTTATGACTCATGCTAAGATATGAATCTAGAAGGTGATATCACAACTCAATTTTGCTCAATTTAATTTTGGCTTTATAATTTTAAACCAAAGCACCAACTGCCTTGATTATAAAATCAATATAAAGCCAAAAGACAAATGTTCAAAAAGAAAAGAAAATATACCCATATACCATATAGTAGTCAGAGCCCAACCAAGTAGGGAGTATATTTGAATCCCATCATTTTGGGAGACAAGTTAACTTTTCCCTTTTTTGTTTGTTTGTTCTGTAATGAGAACTTTTAAGATTTACTTTTTCAGCAACTTTCAAATATACAATAAAAAATTATTAAGTAAAGTCGCCATGCTGTACATTACATCCCCATGACATTTTGTAACAGGAAATTTGCACATTTTCACCACCTTCACCCATTTCACTCATCCTCCACCTCTCATCTCTGACAACCACCAATCTGCTCTATGGGCTTAAGGTTTTGTTCCTATGTTTTAAGATTTCACATGTAAATGAGATCATTCAGTATTTGTCTTTTTCTGTCTGACTTATTTAACTTAGCATAATTCCCTTAAAGTCCATGTATGTTGTCACAAATGGCAAGAAATCATTTTTATGGATGAATAATATTCCATTTTTTACACACACACACACACACACACACACACACACACACCATGTTTTCTTTATCCATTCATCTACTGATGCACACTTGGGCTGCTTTCAAGTGTTGGCTATTATAAATAATGCATCAGGACACCCAGCTGAAGTATGAGGAGCGCAATTTCACCTGCATTCCACTCACCTAGTGAAGCACTCTTGCGTAAACGTACATCCCTAGGGAGGCAGCTGGAAATTGTGACTTTGACACACACACACACACAAACACACACACACACTTGTACTAGGCAAGCCATACTTGTGTATGGATTCATCTATCCTCCAAGAATAACTATTTCCTAATTTTCACAAAGGTTCATTGAGGCTAGCAGAGACCTTAAAACTTGATAAGATGCCCTGAGGTCCTTCTGATACCAAAATTCTAGGGTTAGCATTGGTGCAATATAGGTGTAACTGGTTCTGCAGCAACAATTTGATAAACACTTAAAATTAGTCACTTAGATATGAGTTCTGGTTCCCCTTCCATCACCACTAACCACTTAACCTTCTCATCAACACAGATGTTGCCTTTTTACCTACCATAAAGGGTGGCATATGCCTCAAATAAGCTGAAATACTCACTTCATAAGCTGTAAAGTACTACAAACTTTAATACATAGATTTTAAAAAAGGAGAAATAAACTAGGAAGAGTAAAAACAGCATTTACTTGGGTACTATTTATGAGTAAACATAACCTATATATATAAAAAAGCCTAAGCAACCGGTCGACTGGTCGCTATAATGCACACTGACCACCAGGGAGCAGACATGAGCTGCCCCCTGGTAGTCAATGCACTCCCACAGCGGGAGAGCTGGCCAGGATGAGTGGGGGCTCCTCCCAGGACACCTGCCGCTTTGCACACTACTACATCCCTGGGGGATGTTTTTTGTTTTCTTGTTTATTTTTTTAAATATATTTTATTGATTTTTTACAGAGAGGAAGGGAGAGGGATAGAGAGCTAGAAACGTCGATGAGAGAGAAACATCAATCAGCTGCCTCCTGCACACCCCCTATTGGAGATGTGCCCGCAACCAAGGTACATGCCCTTGAGCGGAATCGAACCTGGGACCCTTCAGTCCGCAGGCCGATGCTCTATCCACTGAGCCAAACCGGTTAGGGCCCTGAGGGATGTTAGATGCCAGTTTCAGCCCAATCCCGCAGGCCATGCCGAGGGGCCTCTAGTAAAAAGATAAAAAGCTGGAGCAAAGCAAATGCTTTTAACTCCACACATCCCCAAACTTCAAAGATTCAAAACCAGAAACTGATTATCAACAGTCTTTAGGAATATTTGATGCTAGAAAAGACTACTTAAGTTAAAATGTTGTTTCCTTCTTAGGCATATCAGTTCTCATATCATGTATAATATATTAAACTTAATGAGCCCTTCAGAAAAAGAACAATGAAGAAAAGCAACAGAGAAGAATTTAAAGGATGTGGGGAAACCTCTGACCGTCACAGTGAACACAGACTCCAAGGTGAGCAGCTGTCCTCAGTCCCAATGTATTTCTCTTAGTTAAGCACCTAAAGATTTAAAGTTGCAAATGGCAGCTACTTATCTGATGCTCAAAAGAACCAATGATATATTCAAAGGCACAGCCAAAAAAAATGTTTCTGTTGAACTCGGTACTGCAATATGTGAAGGAACTGGGAATATTCCAGAGTAATATTTATTATACTTTAATTACAACTTCCCCATTTTAGAAAGTTATACATAACTTTCTAAGTCATACATAAAATTTGATTCCACTCTGTTATATTGAATATTGGAAGGACTTCCTAATGAATCTTCCCTGGTTCTAACCTTGACCCCTTTCAACTGACCCTTTAAGAGCTACCAAAGTGATCTTTCTAAAATGGAACTCGGATCATCTGTCTCCCCTGATTAAAAGCTTTCCCAATGAAGTTTTATTACCAAGAGGAAATGCCAAGTTATTTAGTCTGGCATAAAAGTCTCCCCTTGACTTGCCCCCTAAATGTTCATTTTCGTCTCATCGCCCTAACATTCCAAACTCACTGAATGCTCCAGCCAAACTGAAGAACTTATGATTTGTTCTAGACAACAATTATTTACACGTGTTCTTCTGTATGCCTGCAATAACTCCCACCTTCTTTTCTTTCAAAACCTAGCTCAGGTATTACCTTGCTTACAAAATCTTCCACAAGCACCAACAAAATTAATTTTTTCTTTTATCTGTGCTTCATTTATACTTTTGCATACGTGTATTCTAGCGTTTTTAGCCCTGTGCTATCACTTTACTAGATTGTGAATTTCTTAAAGGGAACACTGTAACTTTTCCAGTGTCTGGCACAATGCTTGACTCATTAAAGGTGCTCCATAAATTGTTTATAAATGAATCAATAAGGGCCACGGCATTAGCTTCTCACTTTGTATCCTAGAGCCAACTAAACCCCTTCACCATTTTCCTCTCCCCTAAATTCAGAATACATATACTTCTTCTCACTCTTGATTCAAGACTGTCCGTAATTTCTCACTGAAACCTAATCCCTGTCAAGGAGATTTACTGATTCCCTAGAACTGACTTTATTATTGTCTGATCTTCTAAATATGTCATCTTTGGTTACAGTAATGAACCTTACAGTCTAAGTGGCTCACAACAACAAAATGTATTTCTCACTCACATTAAAGGACTGAAGTGGATAGGAAAGTGATCGGCTCCATCTCTCTCCAAAGTGCAGGATTTAGGCCGAAGGGCAGCCCTTATCTGGAGAGTTCTTTTCTCTCCTGGATGAGCCAACGTAGAGATAATAAAGCAACTACACAATCACACTCTAAGTTTCTGCTTAAATCCACTGGAGAAGCATTTCATCTGTCCTACCCTGATGACAGGGCAGGGAAATATCCTATCCTCCACCACAAGGAAGCATGGAAAACACTCGGACATAGAAGGGAGCAGATAATACAATAATACAGTCTACTAGAAAATCCTTATACCATGTCATCCCTTCCACTACAATTAGACCAGATCATGAGACATCAACTGACAATCCAAGTAAAACCACCCAATTATTTGGCCTCCAAACCTCTAACTGGCCCCACCAGTGTATAGATGGAATAGGCCAATGACTGAGGCACGTTCTTCTGCCTGATTATGGCATATATGGCATCAAACCTAAGGGAAAAGGAAGCACCAGAAAACCCAACTTTATAAATTCTCAACCAGGAGAGTTTTTAAAATTTCTATTCATATATTTGACCTCAATAATTGTCAATAAAATTGACAATAATCAATATCAAATGGTCTCTTCTTGACAGTGTATGTATTGCACAGGAGCTTTAATTTTTAAAAACTGTGCTTTCATATAATTGTAACAAATAAAATGGTCTCAATTGCACTTGTGCAAGGAGAGTGCTGACTGTCGCCCTGTCTTTGCAAAAGGGGGAGGGGCAACACCAAGACATAACATTTCTAAAACTTACTTTCCTCACTAAGGAGAGCTTTGCGTAACCCCAGCATCTTATTTAGCTATAAAGCCTTTATTCTCATGTGAATATTATCCATGTCAACAAAATCTAATTAAAATTACTATGCTATAAGCAAGCTTGCTATAATAAAGAACTTCCGCTCACTAAATCACACATTTTAATCACACATCTAGAATAAACCAACAGATAAGGCACACACTGGCCATCTAAGCTTGAATGGCAAGGGTCATCACATCTAGTAGTAAATTCTGAGAGGGTATAAAATGTGTATTTTTATTAGATATGTCTCCTTGTTGTTATATGAACCTGAAATTGTCCTCCTTTCCTATGTAACATAACCAACTAATTTGGCAAAACCTCCTGTGCCACTAAATAGACTTCTCCTGTGATGGCATCTCAGGAATATTATATTAAGATTCAGGCACTAGCAGATTATCAGTTACTTAAATGTATTTCTACATATTTTTAGAATTTACAACCTATGTGATTAAACATTTCTGCACTCCTCATATGGGTTACACTTGTCCTGCTGGCTCAGAATAAAGGTGTGTAGTGTTCACTCTCTAATCAATTTAACTGGCTTTATACCCTAGTATCATGGTGAAGAGGAGAAAAAGAAGAAATAATATCTATTTACTGAGTGCCCATGAGAGGTCCACTTTCTTCTTTATGTTGATATCACCATTGAGCGAAACTCAGTGACACTTAAATCACAGGCAACTACCCCAAGCAAGATTGTGTCTTCAAGATAATTCTTTCAAACCATCCTCCCAAACACCCACACCTCAGCTTCCTCACAAAGCACCCTCCATATGTGAACTTTCTTGTTCTGCTGTTGTGGTGAGTCCCAGCTACTGCTTTATTTACCATCTATTGTGCCAACACAGTGAAATTCATCTGTCATAGTCCTTCAGACCAAGAACTCAAGGGGTGGTCTCCACACCCTCAGCACCTGGCCTTGGTCATATCGGCTACACTGGTATCTTTCCAGGGGTTTTTTCTCTAGTTCTAGGTAAGGGGCATACGGACAAGTCCACTAAGCAAGCAGATATGCAGTAGAGGAACAGCACCTGGCCTTGGTCACATCGGCTATGCTGGTATCTTTCCAGGGTTTTTTTTCTCTAGTTCTAGGTAAGGGGCATATGGACAAGTCCACTAAGCAAGCAGATATGCAGTAGAGGAAAGAACCCAGTCTTCCTTTCCGGCATACACACAACAATTTTATAAACAGTTCCAATCCCACCCTATTCCTTTATCTTTGGTGAAGAGATATACTTCAGTATCTCTGGTATGCCTTTTTTCCTTTCCCAAAAGTAAGAGAAAGGAATAGGTGTTGACTTCCTTAAACTGTATACTCCATAAAAGTGATCTGTCTTACCTCCAGGTGCTACTTCTTTGTTTCCCATGCTTTAAAAAAAAGTTATTTTGACTTATTTTACAACTAAGCCATCATCAACTCACTCCAAAAACTTGGCCTTCTTTAAAACAGCTTTTGAGGAATTTAGTAACTGCTTTCATCAGGCATTTCCACTATAATCCCTAAGCAATTTGGTAAGTTAAGTGAATGAATAAGCTCTTCACCAGTGATTTATATCATACTGTTATGTGACAGTCACCTCACATAGAGACATTCTACAAATAATCAAATATCAATTTAAATATACACAGTGTACACTAGATATATCCATCCTCCTGGCAAAGGAGCTATTTTACCACAATGTTTAAAATTTCTATAGCTTCTTAAATTCCTCTTGTAATTTTATCTCAAATGTAGGGTCAGGTTTATCAATAACATGACTTCGGTGCCATAGTTGCAAATCCAGAGGAAAGTAATGATGCCACTGAAGCAATTAGAATTTACCCCTTCTTGGATATTTCCACAAATTCTGTTATACACAAAAGCTGCCAGGGAATCCCATAAAAAGTAAAATATTAGTGGCTAGATATGTAATTGTGATAGAATATGAGTCATATCTCTATTCAGTAGTAGTAATATAAAGCATGTGTCAGTATTATAAAGCCATTTCAAAACAAGAAGGTGACTGTGGGATAGAGAGCCATTCATCATTGCCATGATTTGCAGTAACAAATGAAGTGCCCAGAGGCCATGGTTTTAGAGACGCTCAGAATGGTGCATAACAACAGATTTATAGTCACTCTTCTAACCTTTAAATCAAGGCTTGATTACTAAAAGCTCTGCGGGAAGTACTTATAGAATATTCACAAAGCATTTAGGATTTTTTATAGCAAAAAAAATCCATGTGTATTTTCAAACATAAACAATATTCAAACCCAAATTTAAATGAGAACATGTTCACGCATAACACAGTTACAGTATTATATCCTGGAAACATTCTCTATGCACTAAGTTGTTTTATTTTCTACTCTCCACTGAAATTAAATGCTGATCATTTCCCTGAATCGCAGCTCTTAACTGCAAGCCTAGAAACCAGTCAGCATATTTATTGCTCTATGATCTCTCAGGAAAAATGGGTACACCCAGAATGTACACATGTGGAGGCACTTCTGTTAGAGCTAAGTAGAATCTATATATATAAAAGCCTAAGCAACCAAATGACCGAACGACCAGTCGACCGGTTGCTAGGATGTGCACTAACCACCAGGGGGCAGCTGCTCAATGCAGGAGATGCCCCCTGGTAGTCAGTATGCTCCCACAGCCAACTTCCCACAGCTGGCCAACCTCCCTCGGCCAGCCAGCCAACCTCCCATGGTCCCTACCCTTCCCCCTCCCCCGCCAACCTTCCACAGTCCCTCCCCCAGGCCAGCCAACCTCCCACAGC
The DNA here is from genome assembly GCF_000412655.1 of Myotis brandtii. Lineage (NCBI taxonomy): Eukaryota > Metazoa > Chordata > Mammalia > Chiroptera > Vespertilionidae > Myotis > Myotis brandtii. The sequence continues at coordinate 188,938 of NW_005358650.1, forward strand.
CGCCCCCCCACCACCACCAGCCCCAATCGCCAGGCAGGCCAAGGGACTCCACCCGTGCATGAATTTGTGCACCGGGCCTCTAGTTTAGTAATAAAACAAACAAATCTACCTAATGAGACCACATACTCAGGATAATCTTCATTTCATGTTCTTTTATTACCTGTGTAGGGGAGTACTCAGTATCACAACCTCCCAAATGCTAACCCACAAAACTTGACAGCAGAGCATACAGAAAAGTCAAAGCACCATACATGGGTTATGTGTTATGGTTTTCCCAGAGTCTGAGGGCCATGGGCATTACGGTAGCTTTGCATCATTCTTAGAAACACCTTTAAAAATTAGACTCTTTGTTCAGTCTTCCACACAGGAAGTTTTTCTTAAAATTTTCAATCATGGTTCTAATATGGTTCTTTTAAAAAATAAATTTTATTGATTTATAAGTAACTTTCTAGTCTGTTCCCCCTCCCCCACCTTTGTTGTCAGGTTTTGATTTATAGCCTTTCAAGTTCTGTGATTAGTGAATTTCGATTTGTTATGTCTTCCTAACAAAATTATCCCTTTTATCATTATAAAACATCACACTTTATTGTATGTAATACTTTTATCTTAAAATCGACTGTGCATGGTAGTAATACAGTTATTCTAGTTCACTCAGACTTTCAGGGGAGGGAAGGACTTCAGAGGAGAATAGAAGACTAGGACTGCCTGGGCTCTGACTTGCCATGGAGAGCAGTTACTGCATGAGATCCGGTATATCCTTCATACAGAGTCTTTTCTTACATGATGTTCTCCTGTAACAAATTGGTTTGAAAGAAGAAATAGTGAAGAAAGATGTTCTGTAGTGTTTTTTGGATATTTAGAGATAAATGCACGTTTTCCTTCCTTCTGATTACAACCAGAGTGTACCCAAGTAATCACCGGGATCCAAGCAGAAACTGAAGTGATGACTAAGATGATGACATAGGCAAGTTTTGTACAGCTTATTTTTTATCTTCTGATTATCAACTATCAATTTAAATGAAATGAAAATAGCCACATATACTAATAAATCACGAACAATTGCAAAGTATAGGTAGAGTGTGTGCTCTTTGTCTTTGTAACTCCCATAACTCTCTGGTGTTTGGAAGAGAGGCCAATATACTGTGTATTGAAAAAAAAATCATTGGATTAGAATAAACCAAATTGAACTATATGCTACTTTCATAAAGTCATCACTGCCCCAAGTACTTTAAACTAGGAACTTGACAGAAATGTCTAAATTCTATCATTGTCAATTTCTACTTCTCTGGCGGGGGGGGGGGGGGGGGGTCCTCTGTTCAACTATATGACTTTTTACCTTCCTTATAACTGATTTTTCAATACCTCAAGCACATGTCACCTCACTTCTGTATGTTTTACACTAAACATGGTGTTTCAATTACAACAACGTTTTGATAAACTACTGTTAAACATAAATGCATATCTTTCCTCATCCTAGCCTTCCTAAGATCCTGACAAAATACTATTGCTTAAAATGACGTGCTTTGGACTACCGACCTTGAACAAATTGAATTTTTTTTGTTATATCTGATTTAATTTTAAAATCACTTTAGAAGTGAAATAGTCTGGAGTGTTGTTTATGATTATGTTGAATGGCAACGTTCACCACCCTCTTTCATTCTCACTTAGGAGATAGGTCTTGCTGGATTCTCAGTGGTGAAAGGACAAATGGAAAAAATACAACATACTTAAGGTATTAAAGATTTGCAAGACACCTCAGAACAAATTCAAACTCAGCTTTCACCTAATGATAATTATCACTACATATTTTTTAAATGCTTGTATCACGCTGAAGACTTAATGGAATCTCAGCAGGCACAGGCTCTGCTTGTAGTAATTCCGCCAAAACCTTTCTAACTGCAAACATTGATTGCATCGCTATATTTACTGACAAAACTTGTTTACCTCATACAAAAACATCTAAATGATTTGTGTGTATGTTGTCCAATGGAGTATAAAGTTTCATTTATGCTAGGTGAATTACTTCTCAGATCTGTTTTGCATATATCCAAACTCAAATTGTTCAGACTAAATATGTTCAGATTTGTGTATATCAATTACTAGTATACCTCAACATAGATGTTAAAAATAATAATTGGTGTATTCCTCTGGGAGAGACAGAGAGAAACATCAGTGTGAGAGAGACACATCGATTGGTTGCCCCCTGCATGCATCCCGATCAGGGCTGGGGGCTTGCAACCAAGGCACATGCCCTTGACTGGAATCGAACCCCCGACTCTTCAGTCCGCAGGCCGACGTTCTGTCCACTGAGTCAAACAGGCTAGGCTTAAATATATTTTTTACTCCATGATAAACACTTCCATTGCATTATACAATAAATGGAACACTCTAGCAATGCGCAGAGAGCTGAAATGATCGGGCTTATTAACATGGATCAATATTCTAAATGATTTCCTTTCCAGAACACTTGTGTTCAGAAGTGGGAAAAAGTAGATGTACAGTTTTGAGTACACAATACACACAGTTCATTCTTGTATTATTTATTAATCATTGTATTATTTGTATTACAACTGTAAACCTACTTTTGCCCAGCTCATATTTGTTGCTAAATTCTCCGTGTCATACCTCCTTGAGGAGGCAGAAGGAATAAAATAGAACTATTTTTGACATGCTCCTAGGGAAAGCAGAGGTAGAAAATTGTGCTTTATGATAAAAAGGAAGAATTAAAATAATGAATAAGTTATATTGTAAATACTCATACTCTAGCAACATTGTGAATTTACAATGCCTAACACTTAAAAGTTGATCTCTAGGGGGCAAAAGATTTAATTTGGAATTTGGGAGTTTTCAGCCAAGGACCATCTTTGGGTTTACTGAGTAATTCTGCTCCTGGTCCATTGTCTGGGGTCACTAATACGACTGTGTTGAGTGTGTGACCGGGGAAAACTCAGTTCTACATATATTTTCTCCCTTCCTCCCTTCACATGACTTCTCTTTTCTCTTCCCTGACAGGCCCTTCCAAGTAGCCTGAACTTCCTTAGGGGATAAAGGCTGTATTTCACAACCCTGCAGCACAACCAAGGTGAATGTTCAGTGATGTCCTCAAACTAGAAAATCCTGGTTTGTGTGAGGACTAGAAAACTATTATCTAAAGACACTTTGCTTTTTCTAAAATATAAGCACAATGTCAACATGGGTCATGACATGGTAAGACATATAAGTTCTCTCATTTATTCTGATCCACTAAAAATTTACTGGACTGCCTATATTTTTAAATATTTTTACTGTGGTAAAATATATTTAACATAAAATTTGCCATTTTTACCATTTTTAAGTGCACAATTCGGTGTCATTAATTACATTCAAAATTATGTGTAACCATCATCATAATCTGTTTCCAAAACTTTTCATCACCCAAAGGCACTCTGTAACCAAGTAAGCAATAACTTCATATTTCCTCCTACTCCCAGTCCCTGGTTACCTCCAATCTACTTTCTCTGTCCATAAACTAGCCCATTCTCGTTACTGCACATAAGTGGAACCATACAGTATGAGCCCTTCTCGGTCTAATTTACTTTTCTTAGCATAATATTTTCAAGGTTTTTCCATGTTGCAGAATGTATCAGAACTTAATTCCTTTTTATGGATGAATAAAATTTTATTGTACATATTTACCACATTGTGTTTAACCACACATTTGGCTACTGTGAATAATGCTCCAATGAACATGGTGTACATGTAATTGTTTGAGTGCCTCTTTTCATTTTTTAATTAATTTTTTCAGTACCTCTTTTCATTTCTTTTTGGCATGTACCTGGGAGCAGATTTTCTGGGTCATAGAGTAATCCTGTTTAACTTTGGAAGTGGAGTGACTGTTTTATATTACATACATGAGTAGGTACAAAAATCCATTAGTCTTTCCACTTAAATACATTTAAATGTAAGTTTCATGTGTGTGTGTGTGTGTGTGTTTTGTTTTGTTTTTTCATTTTAAACATTTGGTGCATTTTTCATCCATACACATACAGTCAGCCATAGACATTTTCTGTTTTCTGCTGTGCTTTATTTTTTACTTATTATTGATTTATTTTTGCATTTTATTGTTCAGTTGAGAATACATACATATATATTTTAATTTGACTGTCTTCACCCATCCCCCAAACTGACTGGTGTGTTTATGACACCTTTTCTCTCCATCTATTCCTAAAACTACTCTGCCATTTTACCCTGCAACCTGTTGCATGTAGCCACATAAGCTCCTTAAAGAGGAAAGTAGCTTTGATACTCAAGTTAGTGCACCTGAACTGAGGTCTCTCTGGACTAACATAAAATGATAGCAGTATTTTACTATTCCTTAAAAAAAGGGGAAGACTATTTTTAAACTCAATTTTAAAATATTTATTAACTTTTAATTTTTCTATATTGCTCTTAAATAGCTGGAAGCCACTGCCACTTGCTTATTAATAAATGCAAACAAATGGCAAACAAGTGAATATCAAAAGAACAAAGCAGAAAACTCAGAAGTGAGAATCTATTTCTATTTTATTTGTACTTATTTTTACTGACGTGTGTGCTGAGTGCTTGCTTTTACAGAGACATATAATGTAGAGTCATTTGCCAATAACTAATTAAGTTCATGTTTATATGCTAAAATCGAATCAAACCATGTTTCACCCAGAGCTTCGTGACTTCCAGCACTCTACAGCTGCACATACCTCACAGCCTTGAACTTGGAGTGTTACAATCATTATAACTGTCAACTGTTTGGCAATTCATAAGATCAGGGGAAATGCCATCAGAGAATGATTGGAGAGCAGGAAGGCAATGAATCAGCAGAGCAAATCCATATGCCAAATGCAGAGTCACTCTCAGCAACCCAAGACCCAGACATTCAAGCAAAGTGTTATGGGACAATAGATTTTTGGGGGGGCTCTGTTACATCTTAAGAGACACCTTAATGAAAGGGAAATGATTAATGGGCAGCCTAGCAAGACCTGTACTAGGATTAATAAATGGGAAACCTCTATCACCAACCCCATCTTAGGAGGCACCGATCATAACTTGTCATCTTAATAACATTTTAATGCCAGCTCCAGATTCATTACATTTTTATGGAAATTTAAATCAGACCCAAGTGTGGAACATCTCCAATAATGAGCATGAAAATGCAAAGAGATTTGGATTAACATCAGCTACTGAGGAGCTGGAAATGTTTCATGAGGAGCTGAGGGGCTTCCCAAACTCTTTGGGGGTCTTTTAATGATGTAAGTTCAGTTATTATATTTACAGTATGTGTGTGCATTCAGATTGTATCTACGAATATTACTTTTTAAACTAAGATTTAAGGGAAGAAATTTTTTTCACTATGAACAGTTCCTGTCACAGACCATCCTAAGAAGCTTTATTCATCGATGCACTTCACACAGATAGAAATTTTCTAATCACATCAGAATGTGTACTTAAGATAACTTCAGAACCTGCCCTCCAGATTACATGACTATCTTTGAGACACACCTCAATATGGTATTGCCAAAAAAGTTACATCACACTGACACTTCGATACAGTGGAAGTCATGAAAATCCTCAATGTTTTGCAAAGCTACAATGTCGTAAAGTAAATGAGGTTTGTTGGCATCTCTGAAGCGGAATGGATACATACCATCCACTCGACAGATGACAGAATCTAGGTAATAACTTGAGTGATATTTTGATGGCAACAATATCCTTTTCCCTTTTTTCAGCATAAATATATAGGAAACTTGCTAATACATTTTTAAAACTATACTAACTTTAGATTTATATTTAAGTATCAAATGAAAAGATTATGGGATTAATTTTAAAACTAAAGCATTCTCACTTCTTAGCCACTATTATTTATATGTAACACTTACGCATTATTAAATAATTTACAGTGTCAATAAAAAGGCTAAACATGCTTTTACTTAATGGCATAAATGTCAGGTGCAAGGGCACAAACTATCTCTTCCACTTTCCAGCAATGCTATCATCAGGACTCCACCCCCCACTCCAGCCACATCAGCCCTCTTCCTTCTCCTTCCTCACCTCATTAAATATTGCATGCCTTCATGAATCCACTTACTGGTTTACTTTTAAGTTAAGCATATACTTGTGCAAGACAGAAGGCTAAAGGCAGAAATGACCACTATCATTATTTACAATGTATAACCCACTTAAAAATATTTCCACATATTTTTGCACATGATTTTTCTTTCTTTGGCATATCCCCTTCCTTTCTCTCCTGTCTACTCATCATCGCCATCCAGCCAATGTAATGACTTTCTTAGAAGCCTTCCCTTACTCATCCACCAAGAAATACTAAATTTTCTCTCTTCAATACTCTCAGTACCTCTTGTACATGACAGTATATATGAGTAGGAAATATGTGTTTACATATTTATCCCCCACCAGACTGTGAACTTCGTGTGAAATGGAACCATAGCTAATTCATCACAGTGCTTAGAGTATGGTCAGTATTTAATACATCAATTGGCTTGATGACTGAATGAACAAAAATGAAGCAGCTTCTTTCATTTACCATCTTTCCCAACAATGCTTGGCATTTGTTTTGTATCTACATATATTTTTTCCTACCCATAAGTACATATTTAACTTATCTTGATATGGGAAAAGAATTTCTAAATTGTGAAAAATATCACAAAAAAGATAGATTATACTATAGAAATACTAAGAAAATTATAAGAAAGGGCAGACTCATTGATAAGATAAATAAGTGGAAAAGTTGTCCTCCTTAAATATGACAAATATCTAATTTCACTAGTCAGCATTAAGCTAATCAATGGAATGTCAGCTAAAACAATAATGAGATTTGTATAAGGGAGAACTTTCCCTTTATACAACAAATACAAATAATACTTGTATTTTCTGCAAAAAAAAAAATCTAACCCTATTAATCCATCTTCTGAGTAGAGATATTTTTTTATTCAGTGCCATTGAGAATGCAGCAAGTGGGCACTTGCATATGCAACAGGTAGAAGTATACTTTCTGCATATTCTAACCACATTCAGCTGGCCTATCAAAACCTTCCCCTTATACAACAAATACAAAGCATACTTATATTTTCTGCAAAGGTTAAGTTGTGGTTAGAGTTGAGTTGTAATCTAGCAAACATCAGTTGACTGTAATCACTAGGAACAAATCATGGTAATACGTTTTTGGTCTGTCCCCTCCCCCCCCGCCCCACTTAAGGCAGTAAAACATTTACTAAAGGCCAACAATATGTGTATTTACCCATTGCTTTAAGAAAATCAGAACACCAGATTACAACTCTTCACTTCCATAAGCGACACACTCAAGGGGCAGACTCATTGAGCACCAAAGCCCCACTGAAGCAAGTCCTGCTCCATAAGGGTGTCTCCTGCACAGCAGCTCTACCACTGTAGTTGCAGCTGGTCCCCACAGCCAATTGGCCTGGAGGTCAATTTCTCCCAGTGACACCAACAGCAATCAAGGCTCAACTACAATGAAACTGTGCACACAGCCCACAAGGGGTGCACCAAAAGTGTCCACCTCAGGTGATGGGGGAGGCTGAGCCACTGGGCCCTATAGGACACCTTCTACACAAGATCACTCTGTCAACTCAAGGAGACTTAGCAGCTACCCAATACATAGAAACAAACACAGGGAAGCAGCCAAAATGCGGAGACAAAGAAACATGTCACAAATGAAAGAAATGGAAGAAAGCAAACTACTGGATATAGAGTTCAAAACCACAGTTATAAGGTTACTCAAGAATTTTGAAGAAACCTCTGAGGAAATTAGTGAGAATTTCAAGGATCTTAGTGAGAATGCCAAAAAAAAAGAAATGGAAAAGGACCAGACATAAATTAAGCATATACTGACTGAAATAAAAAAATAATTTACAGGGATTCAACAATACACTAGCGGATCCCAAGAATCAAACCAATGATTTGAAATATGAGGAAGCAAAAAACACCCAACCAGAAGAGCAAAAAGAAAAAAGAATCCAAAAATATGAAGATAGTGTAAGGAGCCTCTGGGACAACTTCAAGCGAACCAACATCTGAATTATGGGGGTACCAGAAGAAGAGAGAGAACAAGATATTGAAAACCTATTTGAAGAAAAATGACAGAAAATTTCCCCTACCTGGTGAAAGAAATAGACTTACAAGTCCAGGAAGCGCAGAGAAACCCAAACAAGAGGAATCCAAAGAGGACCACACCAAGATACATCATAATTAAAATGCCAAAAGCAAAAGACAAAGAGAATCTTAAAAGCAGCAAGAGAAAAACAGTTAGTTACCTACAAGGGCATGCCCCTACGACTGTCATCTGATTTCTCAACAGAAACTATGCAGGCCAGAAGGGAGTGGCAAGAAATATTCAAAGTGATAAATAGGAAGAACCTACAACCAAGATTACTCTACCCAGCAAAGCTATCATTTAGAATTGAAGGTCAGATAAA
>NW_005358650.1:197543-219298 GCF_000412655.1 Myotis brandtii
GGGGGCTGCGGGGGCGGGGGGGGGGCAGGAAGAGATTAGACAAAGATCTTATATGCATGTAGGCATTACCTATGGACATGGAAAATGGGGTGGTGAGGGCCTGAGGTGGGGTGGGAACCAGGTGGAGGGAAGCTATATGGGGAAAAAAGAGGGACATCTGTAATAATCTCAACAATAAAGATTAATTTTAAAAAATTATAAATTCTAGGCCCTATGTAAATCCTAAGAGCTTTTATATACTTAGAGAAATGAGTAATAACACAAAAACAAACATAGTGATGCTTTTTAAAAATGTAATATGATAATAAATTATCAGATAGAAAATGTATTTTATTATAATGGAACACAACTTTTGTATTAATTCCTTGAATTGAATAATTTTGGTAAACTAGTTTATTCTGCTGACATGTTACTTAATTTACTATCATTCATGTTTTAATAAAATTATTACTGTAGTAGACCTAAGGAAGGAATAACTTTGGCTGGGCTTGGATGAACTCAACTAAAGTCATTGCCATTCAACAGTAGAAAATTAATTTGGGTAAGAATTTCTTCTCCTTGCACACATTCTATCGAAAGCAATCCCATTTACTACAACTGCCACAATCTTCATCCATGTTTATGATTTTTTAAAATATACTTTTATTAATCTCAGGGAGAGAGAGAGATATAGAAACATCAATGATGAGAGATAATCACTGATTGGCTGCCTCCTGCACACCCACTACTGGGGATCGAGCCTGCAGTCCAGGCACCTGCCCTGACTGGGAATGAACCATGACCTGCAGGTTCATAGGTGGATGCTCAACCACTGAACCACACCAGCAGGTCATGTCTGTGATTTTTAAATCAATTTGCTAGCCTATATCTTCCTCTTGCATTTTAGACCTTATATCCAACTGCATACCGGAAATTTCTATGTATAGGATTAATAATTCAAATGTATCATATACAAAACTAAATATATAATCTATACCCTCTCACTCAACCCCACCCTCATTGCCTCTTTTTTGTTCCCTGTTCCAATGAACAGCATACCCTCTATGCAAATTTCCACATCAGAAACCTGGACCTAGCGTTGCCTTATTCATGGCCTTTATCCAAGTAACAGAAGAGTCTTGAGGATTTTATTTAACATACATCTCTACAACCCTTCTTTTTATCCCCATTATCCCTATGAATTACTTACGCCCCATCCTTATCACTAATTCTGGCTTACTGCAACAGTCCTGTAACTGATCTCTGGGCTTCCACTTCTGCTCATCTATAATTCACTGCCATATACTGACTTATCTAAATTAAAAATAACAGGTCAGTCCCTATTTGAATTTTTTAAAAGCCTTCACCATAGACCACATAATAAAATCAGAAATCCTTTATAAGACTTACAAACCCTTCATGATCTAGTTTTCTGATTAACTCTTCAGTCATATCCATCACCATTTCTCTCCTGCTCTTCCTTTGCTCCTAAACCACCACTCATCCTATCATTTGTTCTTTTTAAAACACACAATTTGGTTTTGTTTGGCTTTTTCCTCTAAGCTTCTGCACATACCTTCTCCTTTACAAGAAATTATCTTCCCCCGCTACTCTTTTCCTAGTTAGCTCCTAGCCTTTCTTCTGATTTAGCTAAGACATGTCTTTTTCACTTCTTTTTTCCAAGAATTCTTCTCTGACTAGGTCAGAAACTCTAGCTGTGCCCTCATCACAGTTCCCTAATTATACTGTAAGTGTCCATTTATTGCCTTTATTCCCTATTGAGAGCTCTGTGTTGGACAAGAATCTGTTTTCCTTGACTTTATCATCTCTAACCCATGGGGGAGTACATGGTAGATTTTTTAATAGGTATTGAATTAAGTACTTAATGTTCACATACTGGCATTAATTTCTTAGCAATCCAAGGGCCACCCTGTGATTACACACAAAATAGTAAATGGTTATAGACCTCTGAATTGATTATAGGCCTCTGAATATGAAATGAATATCTTCTTCCAAGCAGCTCAATAGATTTAAAGGGGAGCCTTAAACTTCTAGAGCAGAGCTAGCCACAGAACTGGGAAGCAAAGAAGAAACTGCAAGCATATCTCAGTTAAGATTTTATAGTTCATTCTGTCACAAATCATTTCTGAAGGCATACCTCTGTGTGTTCGTAGTATAGTTCCCTTCATCCACAAAGTGATCATCTGCCATTATGGGTCTTTTTCAAGGAAAAGCCCCACAAAGACTCAAAATTTTATTTCTGAAAAGGACACATTGATATTTCTCAAATGAAGATAATCTATGGAATAAAACTATATTTCAAAATAAACACAACCAGTTTGATTCTGTGTTATCAAAACAGCTGCCAATACTCACTAAAAACACCTGGTTCCATTCACGTTGGTAAGGGCTCATTGGCAGAAACAGTTAAATGTCTTTAAATAGCCTCCTCAGGATTACAGTTTTCATTGGGATCCCAGACTATCATGGTAATAAATTTAATTGACACATCCTCCCATCTTCCTCCACTCCTCTAAATTCTTCCCAAGCTATTCCTCATTTCCTCTCAAGATTAGTTAAAAAGATAGACAGATGATAAAGGATGGATGCATGGATGGATGCATAGATGGATGAGACAGATGATAGGTAAGATAGATTGGATGGCTGGATAGATGGACAGATACATCGATACATAGATGCATAGACAGGATAGATAGAAAAATGGTAGGTAAATAGAAAAAGTAAAAAAAAAATGTAGGCAGAGAAACCAGTAAAAAGAAGACACTTCAATGATACAAATTACTTCATAAAATACTCTTGAACTACTTCAAAATGTCACTGGATCCATCCCACTTTGCTAATAGCAACATGAGGTGCAATGACTCACAGTTACTTTTTTCCTTTCCAGACAAATTATGGTATTGTCTACACCCTACTGAGAAATAAATACCCAGAGTATATAGTATATTGACATAAAGATTTCCAAAACAATATTTATAGTTGCATAGAAGATTATGGGCATAGATTTCTAGATGTCACAACTATAATTTAAATACTATATGGTTAATCATGGTGAAGTATTACATATTATACAACAAAACACCACCAGAGAAGAGACAAATGTCAACAGTCATTTCCCTTTGGTGTCATTTTTTAAGACCTTGCAGAGAGAAAACAGATTCTGAGTGGTAATTTGAAATTCTCTTATAAAGACAGTCATCCGGATGGCTTTGTCTTTTATCTTATCAACAGCAAACTCCTATGCCATCACTGATGAAGGCAAGGCAGTAAGAATGTTGGCAGTAGGTGGTGTTCCTTGCCTGTCTGCATTTATGGATGGTCCCTGGCTCTGTGTAATCCCCCTCTCAGTATCCAGAATGCTAACTACAACTAGTCTTTTAGTGAATGACACATATATACTAAGAAGTTCTCAAATATTATCACATTTCGTCTTCACAACCTGGAAAGTATTATCCCCATTTTACAGAGAAGGAAACAGAGGCTTGGGCAGGTTAAAGATCTTCCCCATCAAAACACAGATAGTAAGTAATGGGACACGGATTAAAACATTTCTTCCTGAATCCAAATCCCAGTTTCCTTCTACAGAACAATCTTAGCTTCAGGAGCTTCTAGAAAGCAGAAGCTTCTGGAATAAAGGAGTTGACACAAGGAGGCCACACTGGAGCTACCCAAGTCCAGTCAACAACCTGCTATCTAGGAAATGTCCAGTAACAAAGTGTTTTAAGAGGCCATTTTTATTAATGGTCATCCATTTTTTAAAATTACATAACTGTTTTCATTGCAGAAGTCTCTGCCACAATCTACAGTGCTGGTGGACACTTGATCCTTCTGGTTACAAATTACCACTTGAAGATGTCACAGTGGCTTATCCTTAAACACAGGCCATCAGCTGCCCTTAGGACAACTTCTAGAAACTTCAAATAATTGAGGTTTTGTATAATTATTACCTTACCTGCTTTGGTTTTTTCACTGAGAATAAGATCCAAAGAGTTTCTTAAGCTGCCATTTTGAAATTTGCAGTCCTCATTTTTTTTTATTCAAAGGTTTAATAATATTTTGTATAGAAATATCAATTTTTCAGATTAATCATTTCAGATCATTGATTATTGAAGTAAAATTTCCATGCAATAAGATGCAAAGAACTTAAATGTTTGGGGTAATGGATTTTTACAGCTGTATTATACCTGTGTAACCACCACACAAAATAAAATAAAAGTCATTATCATCACCTTAGGAAGCTCCCTCATGTCCCCCCAGCCCCAGCAATCCATGGCCCCTGCTGCCATACTCCACCCCCTCCAAAATAAAATACATCCTCATATCTTATTGCCATAGGTTAGTAGGGAATTGATTTCTTTTGCTCAGCAAAATAGTTGTAAAATTTGTCCAAGTTGTTGTATGCTCAGTGACATTTTAATCTGACTTTTTCAATTTATTGGAGAGGAAATGAACTTCATGTTGTTACTCAGAGAACAATAAGTATTTCTCTGGAAAGATTATATATTATTCTTTTTGGATGAACTAGAAGCATCTATATTTAACTAACTGGATATTTCCAAAGCACATAAAATGCTCTGAGAGAAACAGCATCAATACAGGAAAAACAGGCCAGTTATTGGCATCAATTGTGCCTAACAGACTAAAGTTTGTAAAACATTCAGACTTCATGAAATCCTATAGTTTAGGATGTTCAGTGAGGCACTTAATTTTTTACTCCATAAGAAACCAGTGCTACTCCAATGCAATACAGAGCATTAATTTACCTCTGCCATGGAAAAATGATCCGAAGCATTACACTGTACCCATACAGACACAATTTAAGGACTGAGCTCTGTGACCTGCAGAACAATGTATTTCTCCCATCACTTGCTGCAGTCACCCACCCACAATTCCCACTATAACATATGTATTTTTTAATACAAAGTATTAAGAAGCACAGAAAACTCCATTTCACTTAAATCAGCCAAGGACGCTTTAAGACCTTGACTACCACTGTAGCACTGGCATAAGTAGCTGAAAATGCATTGGTGTGATAATGTAAAATGTGTCAAGAGTTACAGAGAGGATCATCCCCTTGAAATATGTTGTCTTTTAGGTATAAAACTATCAAAAGCAAGTTGATATAAAGCCCAGTGGCTGCTGTAAGGTATGCATACACTATTTCTCATTTTTAAAAGTAGCAAAATATATTTTAAAGCAAGTGCACTCCTAAGGATTCAGCGTTCAGCTCAGGCTTGAATCCTTTGTTGAGGGTCATGGTAGAATCACAGTGTTAGACTGCAAAGCACCTTATTATTATGCTGGTGAATAAATCGAGTCCTCAAGCCCATGCTGCTGGTCAGTGGCAGAGCCTACAGTTGAACTCTCGTGATCCTAATCCTCTGCTTTTGCCATGATCATATATTACATTCCTCTGAAAATCCTTCTACGACTACTCATGCTTACAAAGCTAATGTTGAACCTCACTCCTATTTCTTTTCAGATTGTAATAACTCTGTCTTAGGCTTTTTATTTTTTCGATTAGAGAATTATAGTTAAAACCCTTCTCAGAGGAAAACAAGAGAGCATTTCTTTTTTATTGATTTTAGAGAGAGGGGAAAGGAGAAGTAGAGAGTGACAGATACATCAATGAGAGAGAAACATCAATCGGCTGCATCCTGCATGCTCCCTCCCTCTCCCCACCGGGAATCAAGCCCGCAATTCAGGCATGCGCCCTGACCAGGAATTGATCCAGTGACCTCTTGGTTCATGGATCAATGCTCAACCACTGAACCATACTGGCCAGGCAAGACAGCCTTTTGTGTTGAGCCCAAAACAATAAAATTGTAAAATCTCCAGCCCATTACCATCTTCTCAGTCCCCAGCCAATGCTATTTTTGAGAATACAACCTTAAGGTACAGAAAAGAAAAAAAGAGGTGGGGATAGAGAGTGGTGAATTCAAAGAACTATCACTAGATATTGTAAACTGTTCACTTGTCCCCTGCCATTACCCTGGACCCAAAGATGGACTGGAGTCGGTACGCTAAATGTCAACACTAACACTATAGGGCAAGGCTCCTATCTTCACTGCCCTACTGCTGCCAAAGCTAATATCATACTGCTGCTTTGATAGCATAAATGAAGTTCCTTACATATGTGTTCCAGAGCCTCTGGGATTCCAGATGAGTCTGGCGAATGTACACAGGCCCCTGTCCCTGGCTGGAGACATGGTATCATTCTGAATTTTTTTGTTTTTGTTTTTGCCTTCTTGGTAATAGTGACCACCTTACAAAGACTCCTGTTTACTAATGTGCTCATCTGCCTCTATGTTTTGTCAAGATCTCGACTTTTAACTAGGATCCATGGTTTTTAAGGAGCTCTGAGTTCACATCTCCTGTGTATGATATACTTCTTAGAATGATAGTAATAGATTGTGTCAACTAGCAACTCAAAGAACAAATCCATTATTACACTACATGCAAACAACACAACAAAGTCACCTACTTTGCCACTGAAAAATTCAACTTCAACAAATTATTACATGCTCATCTCTGGATTCAATGATTCCCCAAAACCATGGCTTATATGCCTCACAAATACAACAGTTTTTCAAACCTTTATAGGGCAAGATCCTCTTTTAATCTGCTTCAAATAAAGCAGACATTTATTGAGCGTCTACTCTAGGGCCAGAGCTAGAGCCAGGAATTACCATACAAAGCCAAAGGGGCAAACTGAATCTGTGGAAACAGTCTAAGAATACAGATCTGTCCCATCAGCCATAGATGTTTTCATAAAATGATTTTCAAATTAAAAAAATCACACCAAATTAAAGACTGTGAGGATAATATCTAATATTGAAAAAAAGAAATAATATTGACAATGAGAGCACAAGCCAATATAGAAAATAAATGTCTTTCAGACATTCAATACAATCAATATGAAATTTTTGAAGTCAATATGAAAAATTAAATTTTTCTGAAAATGGCATTTTCTAGAACAGATTGAGCTAGTCATTGCAAACTGTATTTTAAGAAAGAGAAACAGGTTTTCTTTAAAGATTATTTCATATTAGACCTTTATTGTTGTGCTGCTCTTTTGCACTCAGATAATTTTCAATGTCGGTCTAAACAAAAATACTGCCTTCACATGGATCCATCTGATTTGACAGCATAATCCTTTTCACAATAACAATCAAGCTGGAGCTTGATTTCACCACTTAATTGGAAACTGTTTCCTAATGGAAAAATACATCAAAATTGTGTCAATATAATTTTGGGGCAAAGTCATTTAACAATACAAGATTCAACACCAACTCTGTATTTGCAGAATTCCTCTGCAAATGGTTTCTCAGGACACCAAGCATTCTGTTTTCATTTTTTACTTATTTGGTTGTTTATTTTTTTCATTTTTTTGTTTTATTTTATTCCCTATTATCTTGTTAGTCCATTTCAGAAATCTGGCTATTTAATGCAAAGATGAGCCCTTGGTAATGGGAAAATGAATGCCACAACTTATTTTTAACATTTCTTTTTTGAAGAAAAAAAAAGCTTATACTTTAACATTAAAGAACATGTTCACTCTAGCAAAGCTAAATATGTGGCAACTAAGCACCAAAGTCATTGATAATTTTAAAGAATTCCCAAGGAAAACACTTTGGAGTCTCTTTTGCTTTTCAATTTTTTTATGTCTGTACAATTCCATATTTTAGGTATCTGAGAGCTTGCACAGAAAATCAAAAGTATCACAAACTCAAGTTGTACATTTTCTTAATTGTATATCAAGTAAGGCCTGCTTATACCCTATTATCTACAATGTCATTTAAAAATACTGAACAGAGCCCCATCAGGTTTGGCTCAGTGGATAGAGCATCGGCCTGCGGACCAAAGGGTCCCAGGTTCAATTCTGGTCAAGGACACGTACCATGGTTGCAGGTTCCTCCCTGGCCTGGAGCCCTAGTCAGGGAGCTTGCAGAAGACAACCAATCAATGTGTTTCTCTCACATCAATGTTTCTGTCTTTCTCTCTCTCTTCCACTCTCCCTAAAAATCAATGGAAACATAACCTTGGGTGAGGGTTAACAAGAACAACAAAAAAATACTGAATAGAAAAGGATCTCATTAATCAGCTAATAATTGGAGTTGTTGTGTGTGTTCTTATTTTTTTAAGTTGTATAGCAAGGGAAATTTTTTACAGAAACAACAGTACTCTAGAAATGATATGACAAAGAAGGTCAGGGTTAACTGAGATTCAGTGGCCCAGAATTATTTCTGAGAAATATTAAGTTCTTAATAAAGTTTTAGAAACACCAATAGATTCATTAAATTAAAGGAAACCAGTTCCACCTTATGAGGTACTTCCTTGAGCCATGAGAGACAGCTCATTCTATCATCCTAACAAGGTGTTTGAAAGTCTTCATGCTATGAATTCTTATCCCCATACTGTTTTTGAAATCCTTCTGAAGGGATAAAAACTATAACGAAAAAGAATTTTGAACATCTATTTTACTGTTAAGAGGAAAAATGGTGCCCCATCTTAAAGAAAGATGGCTTTACATAGACTTACATGCAGTCAATATTCTGGAAAATGTTCACCAAAGAGAATAAGGGGGGCCTTGATTTGCAGTATTTGCCAGTTTCCATGGAGTGAATATTCCCATTGTGGCCAATGACTCACTGACGTGACTCTGCTCAGTGAGAAGTTAGAAAGAGGTGAGCAGTTACGTAATTTGCCACCAGCCATTAATCCATGTGTTTTCTGACTTTGAGAAACTCTACACAAATTGGATGGCCAAGCACATTCCCAAAGCTCTGCCCATTTTGAGAGTTTGCATCTTTACTTCTCCCTATTCTCTACCAAAGTCACCACTAACTGGGGCTTTAGTGTGACTATCTTCTATTTTTAGTTCACACTCACAAATTCAGCCAACCCATTCACAAGCAAAGCTTAGAGTAGACTCTATACTCTCCTAACAGCTATCCTTAAGAGCAGTGGTTCTCAACCTTCCTGATGCCGCAACCCTCTTTTTACTCTCCTAACAGCTATCCTTAAGAGCAGTTGTTCTCAACCTTCCTGATGCCGCGACCCTTTAATACAGTTTCTCATGTTGTGGTGACCCCCAATTTCATTGTTACAAATTGAACAAAATTAAAGCATAGTGATTAATCACAAAAACAATATTTAATTATATATGTGTTTTCCGATGGTCTTAGGTGACCCCTGTGAAAGGGTCATTTGACCCCCAAAGGGGTCGTGACCCACAGGTTGAGAACTGCTGCTTAAGAGAATTCCCAAATGGCCATATGTTTGAATTGAGCGAGAATCGGTGTCTGAGACACTGGGGAAGCCAAGTGACCAAAAGCCTAAAACTTTATAACTAGCAACCATACAGTACAAGAAAGAAAGCTACAGCTTTAATTACATAGTAGCAGATTAGGTCATTTAGTGGAGTAGAGGCAGGACTCAGATTAAACAGGTAAGTATAAAGAGGGGATAAATTGGCTCAATAACTGGGAGTTCCAAAGGAATGAACGGACTTCAGACAGGACTGGAACAAGGCATTCAAACAATGTGATTAGGAATCTATTTCTTCCTCCATCTGTCAAATCTTTCTCCCTCCACATCATCTTCATTTTCAGGGGTGCTCTTTTGGTGACAAATATAGATACCACTGCATGGTCTTATATTGCATTGATTGCTAAAAAAAATTAGTCCCAGCAAAGTTTCCAAAAATGACTCTGAATCACCTTGCTTAGGTCATGAGCCCATCCCTAAATCAATCCTGTGGGTAAGGAATGTGAGGCATTCTAACAGATAGGACTGAGAGTGTCAACTTCTGTATTCGGGTTCTTGAGTTTTGAGGAAAAGCCAGCCATAAAGCAGAAGGAAAAAAAGAAAAAAAGAAGTTTCCCATGAAAATAGGAGTTCTACTGCTCAGAGAAAAGAAACGGCATGATGGGGAGGTAAAAATGCAATGCCAACGATGACTTTATATTATAAATGTTTTTAATTTCTCCCTCATTGCCCTCTGCCAGTTTGTATCACATTCTTAGGCTCTGCTGAGTGACTTCAGGGTCACAGAATAACTCACACTCTCTCCTAAGTCTCTCATATTTATTTTCTCTCTCTCTCTTTCTCTCTTTCTCTTTCTCTCTCTCTCTCTCTCTCTCTCTCTTTCTCTCTCTCTCTCTCATCCGCACCTGAGGATATTTTTTCCATTGATTTTTTAGAGAGAGTGGAAGGGAGGAAGGGAGAGAGAAAGAGAAACATTGATGTGTCTGAGATAAATTTTCTTTTCCAGATAAATTGTAGTTTGACTGTTTTCTACCTTATCCACAATCAGCCTTTTATTTGTTTGCTATCTTTACAACTTCCCTACAGGTTGTACAGAAATGAATTTAGAAGAATAGTTGGATAACTTGTAGTTCTTGTATGAGGCACTTGATTGGCACTTTATTTTCTCTGCTCTGTTCTAGACAATTTCAAACACACGAACGAGACCGTCAGAAGCACTCAGTATCCTCCCTCTTCCTTGGCCTCGTTGCCAACCTGCTTCTTCTTATTCTACATTAATGCAGCACTATTGTTGGAAAGTTTTCATTTTGGTCATCACTGGTAGTGTCACTGCCTTTTTCATGGCGGCTCAGTCACGTGCTCTGAAATGCCTTGTTACTCAGTTATAATTGAAGGGGTATTGTGAAAAAGAGGAGTTCTATTATTCAGAGGAAAAAAAGAGCAACTCTTATAATCCCATTGACCAAGATTCTTAGTCTGACATATCCTTAATGATATAACCATTGACAGGACTGAAAGACATTCATTATACAGTTTTAAACTTGTGTCTCAATATTGGATTATAATGCCTACAGTGACTGTAATTAATAGTCTTATAATTATGTGGAACATAACAAATATAATATTGTATTATATGCAAGATGATTATAAGCAAAAGCCTTAAATAAAAGCACCAAAGTGTAAAAAAGAGAGAGAGAGAGAGAGAGAGAGAGAGAGAGAGAGAATGTGTATATTAAAAGCATTAGTTTGGCACTGGCCAGTGTGGCTCAGTTGGTTGAAGGTTGTTTCCTGCACCAAGAGCTTACAGGCTCCATTCCCGCTCAGGGAACATGCCTGGGTTGTGGCTTGATCCCTAGTAGGAGTGTGAAGGAGGCAGCTAATTGATGTTTCACTCTCATATCAATGTTTCTCTACCCCTTCCTCTCTCTCTCTCTAAAAACAAAAGAAAAAAAATTTTTTAAGCATTACTTTGATCAATGTACGTAAAACTATATCATAAAATTTTAAATTTGATTGTTATACTGGTTAATTAAGATTATCTAGGTTTCAAGTGTACTATTCTATGATATATAATGTGCATACTGCATTGCATGCTCTCCACCTAAAGTCAAATCTCCCCTCACCATATATTTGACCCCTTTACTATTCCCACCCCTTCTCTCAATTTTTAATAGTGATTAGCATTTCTTCATTTTTAATAGCCTTTTAATTTTATTTTTAATTATTTAAGATTTTCAGAAAAGCTGTGGAGTCAAGTCAGTTTACAGATGCCACTCATATAGTATAATGACTTTTTCCTGTAGGGAAGGGCTCAGAGTGGAAAAGTTGGATACAGACCTACACAATGGGGATGATAGGAGCCTGAAACAATAGAGACCAGATGGTGCCTCCTAGTCCTCAGAAACCAAGTTAACTCGACTTTACAGTGAGTGACAAGGTACTTCTACACTCCCTGTAAAACTGGTCAGAAGGGATAGCGGGCCTGACCCCGAGATACTTAGTGGAATCTGATGTCCCCAAATATATGAGAAACCACCAAGGGTATAAGTCTACTCGCATCATCAAAGAAACCAAAGATGGCCAGGAAGATGAAGGTAATTGCCCAGTAAAAGTTCCTGCCCAGCTTACATACCAGACTCAGTTTCCAGACTTGAACCTATGAGCGAAGGAGAGGTTGGTTCCTCAGTAGGAAGAAGCCAGCAAAACCATGGTAAATGCTTGTTACAATAATATTCCAGGTCCTTCCTCAAAGAGACCTAGGGTCATTAACTTGGGAAATTGTGCACTTTGTAAGATAAGGAAACTGCACTTTGTAAGGTAAGTACCCAAACATTTTGAGAATTGTTGAATATAGGACTCAAACCGAGATTTATATATTGGTGGACAGATCTAATCCCAGAAATCTGCTCTTACCATTACCCCATATGGTCCTTTGCCAAATCAGAAAAGAAACCTCCCTCATTTCTTGCCTTTTCCTCTCCCTCTTATTTTCTCTGCTTCCTAAGAAATACTTTTTTTTTTTTTTTGCATCTTAATGTTGTTCTATTTAAGCCTGGATTAAATGGATGTGTGTAGAGGTAGAGAAATTAGCAGTTTTGGGTAGTGATTTTGGTTCCAGCACTGTATTGAGTCTTTTGCATATATTTTATTATTTATATCTCATCAGATATAATAAAAGTGGAATATGCAAATCGACCGAACAGCCAAACAGCAGAACGACCATCCGGACGACCATCTGGGACCACGCTGTGACACCCACTGGCACCAGGCCAGCCAAGGCAGCTGTGATGCGATTGGTCGGGGGCCCGGCCATCACCCCATGATTGCCCCACAGAGGGAGGCCCAGGCCACCAGCCAGCGGGGCGATCAATTGGGGGGTTCCACGATCACCCCAAAGAGGGAGGCCCAGGCCACTGACCAGTGGGCTGCGGCAGGTGGGTGGGCCTCCCTCTGTGAGGGAAGCCTGGGTCCTGGATGCCAGAGGAAGGAAGGCCTACTCTTACATGAATTTTGTGCATTAGGCCTCTAGTATTATATAAGCAACCTAAGTGTTCATCAATAGGTGAATGGATAAAGATGTGATACACACACAATGAAATACTACTCAGCCATAAAAAATGAAGTCTTGCCATTTATGACATCGTTGAAACTTGAGTGTATCATGCTAAGTGAAATAAGTCAGACAGAGAAAGACAAATACCATATGATTTCACTTATACATGAATCTAAAAAACAAAACAAACAAATCAAAATTCAAACTCATAGATACAAAGAACAGAATGATGGTTGAGAGAGAGAAAGGTAGCTTGGGATTGAATTGATTGAAAGGGAACAAGGGGTACAAAGTTTCAGTCATAACTTAAGTCATAGGGATGTAATGTACAGCATGAGGAATACAGTCAATAATATGTTAACTTTGTACAATGACGGATGATAACCAGACTTATTCTGGTGATCACTTTGCAATGTAAACAAAGGTTGAATCACTGTGTTGTACACATGAAACTAGTGTATTTGTGTCCATTACTTTGCAATGAGAATAGGTGTTATGTGCATCCATTTATATCTGTGTACTTACGGCTCTTTAATTCAGTTGTGGAGAAGAATCAGTTTCATACTACATACTTCTGCCCAACTTGCTTAGAAGAAAGGTTTTCAGCTATTCTTTTAAAGCTGTCAAGGTTTCAATGTATAAAAAACCTGAAGCATTCTTTAAAATAATTTTTAAAATACGAAACCTTAGGTTCATTTTAAACTAACCTAAATAGCTGCTTACCAATTATATAAAGTTATTGCAAACACACTAATGATACCAGGAAGCACTGCGATATGCATGAAGACATTTATTAGCCATTTACCATTATTCTAGCTTGTGCTATACTCTGATTTTTTCAGGTTTAATAGCCTTCTGCTGCCCTGATAGGAATGTATCCAATTGTACAGTCACAGAATATGTCTTGGGTCATTAAAGGGAGAAGCCCTTATTCTAGCAAGTTTTTATGTATTCTCTACTCCGTTTCAAGTAAAGCTAAAGAATATGCATAAACACAATTTTGTTCATGTGGGAGCTTTTTTGTTATTGTTATTAAAGTCTCTAGACATAACCTCTTTAGACTCGATGATCTTTTTTAAAAATTCTCTTCTGCAATTTGTGTGTGTGTGTGTGTGTGTGTCATTGTTATAACAAGTTGAAAATAAATCATGACACGATGCATAGAATCTTCCTTCTGTTAATTAAAAAACCAGTTTCATTAAAACAACTCCTCTGAAAAAAAAACAACCCTGCCAATATTTGTACTAATTATCCTTTGCTTCTTTTAAAACTAGAGAAAATCACATTCAATAGGGAAAAAAATTTTACATTGTCCATTTTTACTTTTTATGCTTATGTTCTTAAATTATTTCAAAATGTTATAATAAAATTTTATTTACAGCATAGGAAAAAGGGAAAATCTTGGAGTTTGTGAACTGTTTTGATAAATATGATACTGATATATCAATTTACCTTCACATACTACTTTGGATATGGTATTAGGATACATACCAGACCTACTCAAAAAAATCAAAGTCTTCAAGCCTTCCTAGGGTTACTCAGTTTTTTTGTATAGTTGTTTCACAAAATGGAGAAACTGCTGGGCCTTTTCATTGCTCACTAAGGAATATACTCTACCACTCTAAATGCAACTATGTGAGGAATTTTCTAAACTGTAAAGTATAAAGTTATTCATAACAAGCACAATGACTCAGCTATCACCAATGGGGTATGCTTATTGAGTACCTAAGGAATTACCTGTACAAATCAGGTCTCTTAGACTGAATATTTGCATCTGAATGTCACCTAAAAGTCTTCCTTAGTCACAAATTGGTCTGAAATATCAATAATTAAATCTTATATTACAGTGGGGCCTTGACTTATGAGTGTCCCAACTAACGAGTTTTTCGAGATACAAGCTGTCTCTCAGCCCGATTTTTTGCTTTGAGTTGCGAGCTAAAATTTGGGTTACGAGCCAGCTTCAGATACCCCACCGCTAGTTGGCGCAGCGAACGTCACAGTGAACGCCACAACATCAGCCCAGCATCACGTGTCTCACTCATTCACTTTTTGATTTGACATACAAGTAATTTGAGTTATGAGCTCCATCACGGAACGAATTAAACTCGTAAGTCAAGGCCCCACTGTACTTGCTTAAATTATGAGTCCAGGAATCTTGGATGTTTAAAAAGAACCCATATTGTCCAGCTGGTATGGCTCAGTGGTTGAGCATCACCTATGAACCAGGCTCAATTCCTAATCAAGGCACATGCCCAGGTTGCAGGCTTGATCTCCAGTGGGGGGAATGCAGGAGGCAGCCAATCAATGATTCTCTCTCATCATTGATGTTTCTACCTCTCTCTCCCTCTCTCTTCCTCTCTGAAATATATATATATATAATATCAACCCATAACATCACAAATGGATATCATAAGTAAAAATAATTTACAAGGAAGGTAGAAGAGAGTATAGTGAGGATAAATGGTGATGGAAGGAGACTTGACTTGGGTGGTGAATACACAATACAATATACAGATGTTTTGTTGTAGAATTGTGCACCTGAAATCTGTATAATTCTGTTAACTAGTGTCACCCCAATAAATTCAATTTTAAAAAAAGAAAATAATAACAATTTCACTCATGCTCTCTCTCTTTCCATCTCTCCCTCTCTCCATCTTTCTCTTTCTCAAGCACACACACATACTCCTGGAAGAAATGGCTTCTAAAAGACCAAGAGAAGAAAATATGATCTCTGAGCAACCAGGGTTCAAATTGTTCATTTTCAGAGGTTAAGTAATTGACACCATTTAGTAAGCTGTGACATCCAAGTTTCAAATGCTACCTTCAGATTCAAAGAAGCAACAAATCGACAAAGCATGGAATTTTCTTCCATAGATTCAGTGAGTACTGCAGTAAAACCTTATGTAATGGCTGAGCCATACAAATATAATATGACATCCCTGAGATTAACTTGATTATGTAAGACAGGAGGTTCAGAAACCACTAAAAAGATTAAAAGGAAACTGATGATGTAATCTATACCAATAAAATAATTTATATCTCTAAGTGACCGTTTTTTAATAATTTGGAAAGAGTACTGCCAAGACCTTAAAGGGATGATATAACTTTTGTCTTGCTTGCCTTATTTCATGACAAGTCTTCAATGATTAAATCTGAATAACAGTTGGAGATAGACATGTCATTGGTTTTTAATGAGGCCTAAAAACTAAAGATGTTCTTTCATCTAGAACTAAATTTGTCATTTATAATCATAATCTTACTATGAAGAAATATGTTCAAGTCAAATTTTTAATAAATTTCCATAGTCTACCTTTGTCATAAAATATTTTAATTACTCTAGAACATAATATGAATATAATATAGTGTTGTAATTTCTGGGAACTTACTACCTTGAATCTCAATTCAATATGTAAAATTTATTTTTTTATTAAATAACCTCTGAAAAATCTTTAACCAATATTACTAATTTAATTGGCTTCAAAGTTTAATCAATCACTTCATTATAGCAAGAATAAAAAGATATGAAATGTAAATTACAATTAAAACTGTCAAAAGTATTTTTTTAATCTGAAACATAACAGGAAATTTGTAAGAACACCTCAGAAATGTATTTGAGTGCGAGCTGTGGAGATGATGCTACTCCTCACCAAATACACTAGTTTGTGTTCCTTACAAATGAAGAGTCTTGTACATAATCCAACATAGAAACTGAAATAAGGAAATTAATATACATTACTGATACTATGTCCTTTGCTTTGCATCCTCTCAGGAGTCTCAGGATTTTAACTGTTCCATTATTGATAATGTTCACTTTGATCGGTAATTAAAGTAGTGGTTGCCAGGTTTCTCCAAAAAAGTCATATTTTTCCCTTTGTAACAAATGAGTACTTTGTTGGAAGTTGTTTTGAGACTCTAAAAATCTCTTTCCTATTCCAAAATTCACTTTCTTTGTTTAAAGCAGTATGAACATAGGACACCTATGTCATGATCCATTACTATCATTTTTTGAGACAATTTTTTTCAAAATTTGATCCTTGGAAACCCCACCAAAGCTGGCGCCTTTCAACACATACACATTATTTTTGAACACTTCCTTACTCACAGTCCAAAAAGAAGTTCTAGTCTCATTGGTACATTCTCTGTCCCAGCCCTGCCTGGCATTTCTTTATGGAACCATATTCCATCTTTTGGGATTACTTTTATACATGTTGTAACACCAAAGTGTATTGCTGGGACAGCAATTTTTGGTGGTGGGTGTGTGGGGGGGGGGGGGCTTTAAGAGCAAAAAAAATTTACATCACTGCCAACAGTTGGTTTTGTCAGATTTTTGCCATACAAATAAGTGTGTAACGATATCTCACTGCTGTTTGAATTTGAATTTCTCTAATGACAATGTTGAGCATCTTTTAATAAGCATAATATTTACCATACATTGTATTCTTTGAAGTGTGTTAAAACCCTTTGCCCATTTCGTTAAACTGTGTTGTTTTCTTCCATATGTTTGAGTTTTAGAAGCTCTTAATATATTCGGGTTGATGAATCCTTTAACAGGGAGGTGATTTACAAATCTTTTCATAGTCTTTTGTCAGTCATTTCGATCGCAGTGTGTTTCCCAGAGCAAACGGTTTAATTCTGATAAAGTCCGATTACCCTTTTTTACTTTCTCAGGGATAACACATTTTGATTTTGTGGTTAAAATGGATCTTCACTTGTGTTCCACAGGGTTTGCTGCTCTTCTCTCAGAGACTAAGGCTTTCGTTTCTTAGGTAAGTGGGGACCCTAAAGCCTTTCCCACATTGCTGGGGGCTCCTCTTCTCGGGGGCTCCTCTTCTCCCGGACTCCACCGGGGAGACTGGGATTTCCCTTGCCCCCCACCCCACCTCCGCCCTTTCCTGTGGGTGCACATTAGAAGTTCCTGGAGAACATCCTGAGAATGAGTGCAAATTCCCCTTTTGCCTGTGGAATGAGGGAGGGGTAATCTCGCCATAGTCCACATTCAGCCTTCAGCAATTTGTTACAAAGTTTAACTGGATTCTTACATGCCCAGCATCTCATCCTCCCATTAGGCACAGTTGAGACTGTGTGTAAGGTAAAGGACTGTCTTGGGTTCTAGACCCTTAGAGCAGCGGTTCTCAACCTGTTGTCACGACCCCTTTGGAGGTCGAACGACCCGTTCACAGGGGTCGCCTAAGACCATTGGAAAACACATATGTAATTACATATTGTTTTTGTGATTAATCACTATGCTTTAATTATGTTCAATTTGTAACAATGAAAATACATCCTGCATATCAGATATTTACATTACTATTCATAACAGTAGCAAAATTACAGTTATGAAGTAGCAACAAAAATAATTTTATGGTTGGGGGTCACC
The DNA here is from genome assembly GCF_000412655.1 of Myotis brandtii. NCBI lineage: Eukaryota > Metazoa > Chordata > Mammalia > Chiroptera > Vespertilionidae > Myotis > Myotis brandtii. The sequence goes on from NW_005358650.1 coordinate 215,744, forward strand.
ACAACATGAGGAACTGTATTAAAGGGTCGCGGCATTAGGAAGGTTGAGAACCACTGCCTTAGAGGGACCTGGTTTTCCTTACATATTGGTAACTTGCTTGTCCTAAACTTCAGCTCTCTTGTGGATAAAAAAAAAGTTACAATTTTTTCGTTTATTTCTTCTGTTCTTGTGTTTGGTTGACAGTGACAGACTTTTTCCAATTGTCTATATCCCAGGCAGAAGCAGGACTCTGAATAATGTTTTTAATTGTTTCTGCATTAAAAACTCCAGAGGCTCTGAGCAGACTTTTTTCCAAAATAAAACTCCATAGTAAACGCCTCAAAAAATGAACCAAACTTGCTAGGTATGCATTTGTGTGTGAGCACTCACATACATGAAAGTAAAAAGAGGTAATTTTCCATTTTATTCTAATAAGTAAAGTTACAAAGAAGTTAATGAAGATTTCCAAAAACTGTAAAGTGTGACACAATTTATTATACGATTTAGCCTAATTTTATAGTTGATTTATACACTGGCATTTTATATTAGATGCCAGTGAACATAATGAGATATAAAATTATGGGACTGCATAAAGCTTGTAAAGAAGACAAGAATATATATCAAATGGCAGTTACTGTTGAAGGAAATTGCTGATTACCTTTCCTTTACCCTGGGTTATTAAAGACCAATGTTTTCAAACATAATCTGAGAATACAGTCTGGGATCCCATCTCTGCTGCCTCTATGGGTTATATAAATAAGTATCAATACTTTATGAATTTGACTCTTCAAATAGTTCGCATTGTTTTTGGTATTTTACCTCATAATATAAATTTTATAGCTTTGCCCTAGCCAACTACCGAAATAATGTCTCCGTCCAGAAACAGATTTTGTAGAAACTAACCCAAAACACCTAAAGAAATCAAAAGGAACCAAATTATGGTGTCACCTTCACTGAAAATGCAGCCAATCTATGCAGCACTGGCTCTGGACAGCAGGCTAAGGACAGGGACATTGCAAACCACTTTACCTGCCAATTAAAAAACCTGCTGGGAAAGACTGACCTGTCAGGATGGGGGAAGGTGAAAGATAAGAATCGGGGGAGCACCCAGGCTTCCTAGGAGAAGACTGCAACAGCATGGAGGGCACGCCAATGGTGTCTTTGTGGACGAAAGCGGTCACATGCTAACCTGACAGGCTCAGGAAGGTCTGAATGGTGGTCTTGCAAACTCAGAGACCTAAAGTAACCACAAAGGATGGTCTGGAATTAAACTTTAACTAAAAGCAGTTATGGCGGGTCGTTAAGTCTGAGGTCTGTATCTTCACTAACAAGGTCAACCTTTACCTTAACTGAGCCTATCTGTCTTTTTGCATCTATGATAACATATCCTTGAAATGTCTGGGTAACTTGTAACTTCCCTTTTTCCGGACCCCTTGGGGCACAACATAATGTGACCCAGGACAGATACCACAGATTCCTTCATTATCATGTTAATTGTTCCTGCACCCACCTAAGTATGTGTCTATCATTTTACTTTTTATCCAATCCCAGAGGTTTCCCTGCTTTGCTTTCTCCTGCCTCTCTAGTCCATCACCAATGGATTTCATGTAACCCACCTATGTCTCTTCCTTTGATTGCAATATATATAAATACAGATGTAACCTGCCATTCTCTGGAACATTCTCTCAATTTGTTCAAGTTCTGCTTCCCAGAATATGTGGACAGTTTGGCTCAAATAAACTCACAAAAATTCTTTACAGGTTTCAATGTTTTTTTTATGTTAACATCTTGAATCATTCACCACGCTGGTGGGTGGGAGGGATCCAAGCCATGCTTACAGTGGTAGCTTGGTGTAATACATTTATTTGGCTAAAATAAGTTTTTCATCAGATCTATTCTGGGAACTTATAAGTCTTCACTCTAAACATCTCCAGGTTTTGTGGGAAATGCAAGAAAAATGAGCATCCTGTCTAGTCACCAAGAACTTTAAACTTAAAATGACATGAGCACGTGGAGAGCATTCTGATTTCTTTAGGGTTATGCAGCAATGTGTCCAGGATGACATGGATCCATGAACACTGCTCTCACCAAATTCAAAGAAAACAGAATTTCATTGTTTGCCCTCTTAAATTACATAGATAGAATTCACAAAATTTGCCATTTTGTTTTCCTATTTTAGTTTCTATCAATCCTGTGCTTTTCCCTCTCCCTCAAGAAGAATAAAAATTTCTCTTTTTATCTATTATCTTTTCTAAACTTTCCCAGATTTCAAACCCTCTTTACAGTCCTTCAGTAAACCCACTAACCCTTAAACTTACATTTTCTTGCTGGGTGTCAGTGAAACAGGAATTTTTAGGGCTGAAAAGACAGTTTTTAGTAAATTTTATAAATTAAGGGGACCATGGAGGAAGCACAGGGCTGCAGAGGAGCAGAAGGTATATTTCCATAGAATGGGGGAGCTGAAAAGCTGCAACAGGTACATTTCCATAGAATGAGGGAGCTGGGAACAGCAAAAGGTTTCTATTTACAACATAAAGAGAAGGAAGCCCTTCATCCAGAGAACAAAGCCCAAAGGGAATAGGAAAACAATAAGAAAGGAGGGAAGTAGGAGAACCTCACATGTCCTATGTGAGGTTTGACTTTTGAGCCTAGGAGTTACTATAGTAACCAGTCTAAGGGAATAGTAACCAATCAGAGGAGATATCAAGGCACCAGGATCTGCAGCCTTTATAAACCATAGGGAAAAGAACTCAGTGGGACTCCTTCCTCCTCCCCACGTGGGAGTCTGTACTTGTTCTTCAAAAATCTTCACCTTTGCTATACCACCTTCTGTCTGTGGATTCATTCTTCGACTCCAGTGGACAAAGAATCAGGGTTCCAGTCCAAAAATTCTGTATCAGTTCTTTCTTTTCAGAAAGAGGAAACTTTTTTCCCTCCCAGTGCCACAGATTCTCATTTGTCTACCTCTTTTGCATATCTGTCTAAAGATTCTGTGTTTGAAACTGGCATGAAGCACTGTCGAGATCATTGCTGGGTCAGTATTAATGAAAACTCTCCCAGAAGTTAAAGAGTTAAGTACCAGAAGGTAGCAGCTGTGGAGACCAAGACTCAGTGATTTGGTTTACTCTGGTCATTTTTGACTCAAACCAAATGATTTCAATCTGCTTATAACATTACTAATGAAATAAAATCTTTCAGAAAACCTGGTGTTGACGAGTTAGGCTATTGTGGGTTCAAATTCAACATGAAGAAAATCCTATGCCAATAATATAACTGGACCAGGGTGTCACTTTATTTGTTTACCAAACTTGCCTTCAAACACACTCTGTCCAACTCTGTTCTCATTTCCCTGGTCACATTTCAAACATATCACATGACTTTTGAGTCATTTGAAGGGCTCAAAACCCATGTTCAACTAGATTCACATTCAGGTACTAAAAAAATTCATCCACTCTAAATCAGAACTTTAATCTTATTCCCAATCCAAAGGTTTCCTCCTCCATTACACACCTGCACCATTACTCAGGAGCTACAGTGGGAGAGGTAAAACATGTGCTTTCATTTTTACTTGACTTC
>NW_005358650.1:219335-223035 GCF_000412655.1 Myotis brandtii
GGGTTTTCCAGAACCTGTGAGAAATTTAGAGAAACAGGGTGAGGTTTTATATTTGCATTTCTCTCACCCTGCCTCGCATTGGCTGACTTCCAACGTCCCTCAGTTTGGCAGGTATAAAAATGTAGGCTTTTTGTACAGCACAGATAGTGCTCCTTGGTGGCCCTGGGAGGGCTCGGCCTTTCACATTTTCTAAATATGGGCCATTACCCTTGAACTGCAGCCTTGCAATCCATTCCTACTCAGTTCACAGTCTCCAAAGTACTCAACTCCTGGCCTGATCGCCCTGCCTATCGGCTCTCCCTTCCTCTCTGCGCCCTTCGGACCCCCGGCGCAGCTGTGCTGAGAGCTTACTTTGGGATTCTCCCTGCCCCAGCATGCTGAGGTATTGCTTTCCATTTACCATCTTGGCCAGTGAGAGTGGAGGACAGACGTAGTCCTTTTCCACTATGGCATATGATTCCAGTGGCTTTTCTTGTGGCATTTATTTATTTATTAATGTTTGGGATTCTCCCATGGGGGGAAAAAAGTGTACTAAAGATAAACACTAGCATAAACACTAAAGACCAAACACTGGTATAGTCTAAAGAATTAAAAATTAATCACTCCAGGATACATCATTGCAGTAAATATCTGCAGTTAATCAGACATCCTCCTTTCCTATCTTTATGGAAAGCATTTTAGTTATGTCCACTAGGGGCAGGGGTCCCTCAGCCCGGCCTGTACCCTCTCCAATCCGGGACCCCTCTTGCAATCTGGAACCACTGGCTCCTAACTGCTCACCTGCCTGCCTGCCTGATGCCCCTAACTGTTCCCCTGCCAGCCTAATTGCCTAACTGCTCTCCCCTGCTTGCCTGATCCCCCTAATTGCCTAACTGCTCTCCCCTCCTGGCCTGATCCCCCTAACTGCCTAACTGCTCTCCCCTCCTGGCCTGATCACCCTAACTGCCTAACTGCTCCTCCCTGCTGACCTGATCCCCCTAACTGCTCTCCCCTTCTGGCCTGATCCTCCTAACTGCCTATCTGCTCTCCCCTCCTGGCCTGATCCCCCTGCCTATCTGCTCTCCCTTCCTCTCTGCGCCCTTTGGACCCCCAGCGCAGCTGTGCTGAGAGCTCTCTGCCACGGCCCTGCCCCCATCCTGATTGGTCATTATGTGACGGTGTCCTAGACAATTTGCATATTCCTCTATTATTAGTATAGATTTGCAAGACATCTAGAAATAAGATTAAAGTCCCCAACTCCTTTTCATCTAAATCTATTCTTCTGGGATACTGAGAATGCTAACAATGTCAAAAAGTTTCCTTTGACAATATCAAATGTAAATACACAGCCACAAATTCCCCTTACCTAGGCAAACTTACTCTGCTTGTCAATAGTACATCTTTTACTTTGTAACAGACTAGCTAAGAACCTGAATGTCAGTTCTGTTCAGAATAATGAATTTAAAATTGCCAGTGACAGAAACTCCTTATTGACTATTTACATAGGAAAATGTAATGGAAGACAGAGGCTCTTACAGACTGGACATGGAAGTTTTTCATCGCTGCAGATCCAAAACATTGTAGAAAGCAAAAATGCCTTATAATTCACACATAGGCTAACATAGGTCACAGCAAGAAGAAGCAAAGTCTGTGCATTTAATGTATTTCTTTGCACATGCTGGAGTTTGCCTAAAGTGCCATATATCACAGAACTAGATAAGCACACAAATTTCATGTGCACACTACACTGGGTGCACTGTTAACAAATATTTCACTTTGTATATATAACCTGTTCTTCCCTAGGGCAGTCTTGGACCATGTCCCCTTCTTCAAGACAGCCTTCTCTTTGAACTGACATAGGGGAAACCAGAGTGTACTAATCCTCCTCCCCTACCTGCACCATTCCTTAAGGCCGAGGCCAAGTTGAAACAAACATTATATACAGTCTTGAAAAACTAAACTTATGCACACATACTCAGAAAACCCTCTCCAAACTTCTGCACTGAGTCTTTTTACTCCACAATGAGGACCTGAACAGAAAAATTTACAGACACCACCCCCAAGCCTTTTGCCCTTCTATGTGATTGGACCAACTGAGAGCCCAGCTGGATATTGGAGGGAAGGACAGTGACAAAAGGGTAGTCATGGTATTTATCCTCCAGTTCCCTCTAAGAGAGGTCACCTTGGGTTGGCAACACCCTTCACCCCAACTGAAGGTCACAGCTGCTCTCAAGGTGACTCCCCTCCACAAGGTTGTCTTCCTCCAAGTTCTAGAAACCATTCCCTTCTTTGGTTTCTTCAGGTAAAGAGTGGTAACAGCTGACACTGTCCCAGGATACAACCTTCTACCACTTCTTAAATATGCCCTTTATTAAACCGTTCTTGATTTATGTAATTTGGAGTGTGTCATTGTTTCCTTCTGGAACCTTGGCTGATAGACATGAGGGTGGACAATATACTTGCTTCATTCTCTGCCATACACTAAGTAGCTCGCATAATGCATGACAAGGGTGCATAATAAACATTTAATTCAATAAAGGACGGAGGGAAGGAGGCAAGAGGGAGGGAGGAAATCTGCCTACAGGACAGATCTGTATTCCTTCCTCTGGTGATTATCTGGGAGGGGCTTTATGCTAATTGTAGTAAGTCTCTGTCTTAGGTCTCTCTTCCCACATCTCAACTGAACTCTTTAAAAAGCTTTAGCAATTTTACTTTTAGGTATTTGATTTCTCTAAAAATGCATGTCTTAGCCAGTAGCTCCCAAGCTTCTCACAGGCTTGTAGGTTAAGCCCAAACTCTTGAACATGGCACATAAAATTTGCTGTCTCTAGTTCCCACCATACTCTTTATACTCATCTATCATTCTGACAACTCAAATATCCTAAAGACTCTTCACTCTGACAATAATTTGGCATGTCCCCTCCAAAATAAAGAACTTTCAGCAGAATGGAAACATGAAAACATGTCCAATATTTTATGGAAGCATATATAGAGAAAATATTCTAAAAGTAGTTTAGTGATTATGGAGGAAAATGAGTAAGATATTTATCAAATGACAAAGTTCAAAACTCCTTGTCTATACACTTTTGATATAATAGTTCCCTATTTTATATCCCCTATGTTGTTGGAATCAATCAGAAATTTTGCATTTATTGCTTCAACATAAAGTGATTGGTGAACATGACCTGAAAGGGAATTTATTAGAAAACTGTCAGGTAAATCAGAGATCAGTGAGAATAACAAAAGATCTAAATTGGGTCAAAGGACAAGAGCAGAGACTCTGCTAAGGTCGAGAATGGTGATGCTGCTAAACATTCTCATGCAGGCCGCCACCACCACTGGAATGCATAGACTCCAATATATTTTCCTCTTTTCTCTGTCTATTAATTATATGAAGAGCATCAGGATATACACCTAAGACTTTGACTATGGGGGAGGCATAGTTTTCTAAAAGGACATCAAGTGCCATTATAAACAGAATGGAGACTAGATGCTGTGGTAAGGACAAAAAGCCACTATGTGAGACAGAAAATGTTTAGTGAAATTAGATTGTCTTTTTTTTTTATTATTTAGGAAATGAAAAAACAATTACATATATATGTGTGTGTGTGTGTGTGTGTGTGTGTGTGTGTGTAATATGCTAATTAGACTGGACAGCCAAACGACCTTCTGGATGAAGCCAGGGCTGTGAGGGCCGAGCCCCTTGCACAAATTTCATGCA
>NW_005358650.1:223082-225705 GCF_000412655.1 Myotis brandtii
TGATGGACTTTTAAATGTAGGCCATAGAAATAAAGTAAGTATGATGAACTAACAGAATGATTTAAAAATGTGTTTTGGATCATAATATTCCATTAATCTATATCTAAGTTACTATACCAAATTAAAAGTAAAAACTCCCCTGAATATTTAAATTTATTTTTAATGATTTGTTTGTAATATAAAATACTTTAACTTTTTAAAATATGTTTTTATTGATTTTTAGAGAAAGAGGAAGGAGAAGGGAGAGATAGAAACATGGATGAGAAAGAAATAAACATCGATTGGCTGCCTCCTACATGCCCCCTGCTGGGGATCCAGCCTGCAACCCAGGCATGTGCCCTCACTGGGAATCAAACCAGTGACCTCTTGGTCCATGAGTTGATGCTCAGCCACTGAGCCATACCAGCCAGGCGACATTTTAACTTTTTAAATGATTTTTCTTTTACTGAAACATTTTAAGGCTTCTTTTTCCTTTCTCCCCCCACCCCCCCCTAAGAAATTGTTTCAGTGGAGAACATGGCTAAGCTAAGGGGAAGCTCGATGCAATAAACAGATTTGATACATCAAAGAAATATCACATTACCAGTATAGGAAGTGTTCAGAAAAGCAATCAATCAGTAGAGTAGGATGCACTTATTCTGTGTTATTCCTATCATGATGTGTAAACTAAACACCATGCTTTTTGTTGCCATTTCACTTAGCTTGCAGAACATAATTACAGAATTATCGGCTCTCTACCCAGGATGGATGTCTAATCTCAAAAGAAGCCAATCGCACATAGCTTGTCCCATTTGTTTTGATCCCCTTTAATATCAATTGCAATGACTGCCAGTTTGACACAATTTTAGCACAAAGATTATAAGATTATACCTGGTTATATATCACCCATGGAAGAAAAATTAAATGTTTTTCAGCTCTGTTACACTAGCCTTTTTCCATCTGCCTTCAATATTTATAGCCTTCTAAGGAAAGGAGGCATCAAAGTGATAAGGCCCCATCAGTAAAGATACAATAAAGCAGCTACATATTTCCATGCATAAGCTCCTCATCTACTGGTTACATTTAGGACTCTCTTGGTTATAAACCAACTCACAGAAACTTAAGTCAAAAGGCAATTGTTTAGTGCAGCAATTTTCAACCCATGTGCCACAAGAATTTTTTTTAAATATATTTTATTGATTTTTTACAGAGAGGAAGTGAGAGGAATAGAGAGTTAGAAACATCGATGAGCGAGAAACATCGATCAGCTGCCTCCTGCACACCCCCTACTGGTGATGTGCCCGAAACCAAGGTACATGCCCTTGACCGGAATCGAACCTGGGACCCTTCAGTCCGCAGGCCAATGCTCTATCCACTGAGCCAAACCAGTTAGGGCCACAAGAATTTTTAAAACATGCAATACCTGACTATTTAGTCAGGGCACTGACCTCTTTTCCCTTAGACTGTCAAAAAAAAATTACAATAGCAATCCAGTGTAAATGAACCAAAATTATACCTTTTTTTGTGCATAGATTGGCAAAAAATATATTTTTTGGTGTGCCCCGGAACTTTAGTAATTAATTTATGTGTGCCAGGAGATGAAAAAGGTTGAAAATCGCTGAAAAGGTTGAAAATTGTTGAGTTAGTACAACACAATGTTGAATATGACTTTGCATTTTGTCATGAAATTGGTGACTAGGACCCCAAATGAAAATGGAGTCCTCAGACATTCTCCATTTTAATAAGACTAGTGGCCCAGTGCACAGATTCGTGCACCGGTGGGGTCCCTTGGCCTGGCCTGCAGGGATCAGGCCAAAACGGGCAGTCCAACATCCCCCGAGGGGTCCCGGAGTGGGAGAGGGCACTCTGCAAAGTTGCTGTCGCTCCGCAGGTCCTGCATTGAGTGTCTGCCCCCTGGTGGTCAGTTCATGTCATAGCTACCATCCAGTTGGCCAGTCAGCTGGTTGGTCGGTTGCTTAGGCTTTTATATATATAGATTCTCCTAATCATTAGTGAATGAGACAGGTAAAAATTCCAGAAAGCAGACTCGAGTGGGAGAGGCCACTCTGCAAAGTTGCTGTCGCTCCGCAGGTCCTGCATTGAGTGTCTGCCCCCTGGTGGTCAGTTCATGTCATAGCTACCATCCAGTTGGCCAGTCAGCTGGTTGGTCGGTTGCTTAGGCTTTTATATATATAGATTCTCCTAATCATTAGTGAATGAGACAGGTAAAAATTCCAGAAAGCAGACTCTGAGACAAAGTTTAGAGCCCCAGGTGTTTACTAGGTGTACCAGTTAATAGTGGTGAATTTTTAATCAAAGAAAACACAATAATTTCAAGAGAAAAATCAAAACTGCTTTATTCAAAGTAATGTCCATCGTTAGCTACACATCTCCCCCATCTTTCAGGTAATTTGTGAATACCGTCCCAAGAGAACTTTTCTTATTTTGAGGCAAACCATTCAGAGACCCAATTTTCCACTTCTTCATACGTTTTGAAGTGCTGCTCAGAAAGTGCATGTGCCATCGATTGGAACAAGTGGTAATCTGAAGGAGCAAGGTCTGGTGAATACAGCGGGTGGGTTAATACTTCCCAGGAAAAATCTTTTAACGTGTCTTTAACTGGTTTTGAAGTGTGTGATGGTGC
>NW_005358650.1:227060-271569 GCF_000412655.1 Myotis brandtii
ATGAATTAAAACTTCCCACAAATGCTTTTTTTGGCATGAAATTTGACCTTTTTAAGCGTAAAAATATCTATGATGGTAACACCTTCAGAAAATTTAACATACAAAGTTTTGAAGCTTGTTGTCAATACAACAAAATAGCATACATATCAAATTGCATATATATCAACATATGTGTAACTCCATCTATTGAAAGAAATCCACATTATTAACCTGTACACCTGACATAAAGGAGCATCCTTAGGATCAACAGTGTGGCAGGGAAGGGAGGAATCAGAATTGAGAAGAAAAAGAGGCCAAAATGCTGTCCAGGGTTGGACAGCCTCACCAAATCCCAGAGCTAAATTGACCCTTCTGAGTTGTCCTGCTTTGGGACAAAACAAATGGGCCTTTATTCTCCTGCCTCTGTCAGTCATCAGATGTGAACAGACCCTGGGAGGACATGTTGGTAGGTGAGACAGCTCTGCAAGTCACACAGATCCCTCAGAAGGCGAATACTATTTGCTGTAGCTCTTGGGGTAGCAAGTCCTTCCTTAAAGAGGGATCTGGGCGGCATGTACTTCTATCCACACACACCCTCCCTGTGCACCACTGAGATCCACCTCTGCATATATGTCAGGGAGCAGCATCCTCGGAATCCAGTGAGCCACCCTTCTCCAGAGAAATGAAAAAGTAGACAAACTGCTGCCCCGTCCACAGAGGATACCGATTTTCACCGTCCTCCACTCCCCGTGCTAGATGTCACTGACTCTCTGCTACCACCTCTGCTGGGCCCAGGGGTTTATTTGATGACGTGACCCACACTCTCATCCCAGAGGAGACTGGGCCTTATGTCAGTATACCATTTTCAGCTGGAGTTGTTATTACTGTTCATGTAAAAATGGGGCATTGGGAATGTATTAGCCTGCTTGGGCTGACTTAGCAGAATAACAGAGACTTGGTGGCTTAAACAGAAATTGTTTTCCGTTCTGGAAGCTAGAAGTCTGAAATCGAGAGCCAGCAGGGCTGTTTGTGGTGCAGCCTCGCTTCCTGGCCACCTTCTCACTATCCCTCACATGGCCTTTCCTCTACACGTGCAGAGGGAGGGCGCGATGGTGTCTCTCCCTCCTCTTACAAGGATACCAGTCTTATCGGATACAGGCTCCTCTCTATGACCTCATTTTACCTAATTACCTCTTTAAGTGCCCTGTCTCCAGATGAAGTCACATTGGACATTAGGGCTTCAACATTTTAATTTGAAGGAAGAGAGTTCAATCCATAACAAACAGCACCAAGCGACCAAGCGTGCCTAAGCAGTCCCCCTTGGTTCCTTAAGTGGTACCCCAGCCCCAATAGTGGGTCAGAACTCCTAAGTCCTCCTAATCAGGATCAACGACTCCTGCCAAGATGGTCTCTTTTAGTCTCTAAACACAAGAAGTTCACAGTGCCCCGCCGGCTGAAGTAAAGTAATTCAGACAGGACCCTAGTAAGAGTGTGCTCATTTGGGGGACCAGACATCTAACCCTGCACAGTCTCGAGTTGCAGGGACAGGATGCATGCAGCCTCATGCAGGTCATTATGGGGAACAGTAACTGAGATCACTCCTGCTTTCACCCAGTGGTTCTGGCAAAGATAAACTCAGTTAAGCATTGGCTAAAGTGGTGAAAACATTTATTCAGTAATTACTGACTAGGAGCGAGAGCTGCGCTCCATTCCTGTTTGTACAGAGGTCAGAATGAGGGAGGGGGATAGATTATACATATAAATTATGCATTTTAGCCCTAGCCCAGTGGTCGGCAAACTCATTAGTCAACAGAGCCAAATATCAACAGTACAACGATTGAAATTTCTTTTGAGAGCCAAATTTTTTAAACTTAAACTATATAGGTAGGTACATTGTTATTAACTTAATTAGGGTACTCCTAAGACTTAGGAAGAGCCACACTCAAGGGGCCAAAGAGCTGCATGTGGCTCGAGAGCCGCAGTTTGCCAACCATCGCCCTAGCCGATTTGGCTCACTGGATAGAGGATCAGCCCGTGAACTGAAGGGTCCAGGGTTCAATTCTGGTCAAGGGCACATGCCTGGGTTGCGGGCTCAATCCCCAGTGGGGGGCATGCAGGAGGCAGCCAATCAATGATTCTCTCTCATCGTTGATGTTTCTATCTCTTTTCCTCTCCCTTTCTCTCTGAAATCAATAAAAAATAAAAATATGTTTAAGTATGCATTTTAAAGTTTTGGTCAACATGAATTAGTTATTAATATTGTCTTTGTATTTCCAAAACAGATAATTAGATAATAAATTTTACTTGTGGCTTTGTGACAAAGCCAAGCTAACCTGGTCCTGAGTATAATCACCAATGTAACACTATGAACACAAATATTACAATAACTAACACGTGTTGAATGTTCATATGCCAAATGTTTGACATAGATTACTTCTTTAATCTTTACAAATTTACTATTATGTAGTTACTATACATATAGTATTATATATTATACTATTATAAAATGTAGTATTTTAGTACTAGTAGCCCGGTGCATGGATTTGTGCACATCGAAAGGAAATCAGGAGCCCGTGCCTGCATGCCCGGGGAGTTTCCATGTCCCTGTGAGCCACTGGGAAGTCATGTGAGAAGTCTGCCCTCCTCCCCGCAGCTTCCTGAAAATATATTTCCAAATGTGCCTTCTGCAGCCAGGGTCATGCCTTGTTGACTGGGAGGTCCCTGGTGGACACCTTGGGCTGTGCTGGATGCTCTCCACCGCTCAGAGCTGGATAAGAGATGCTCCGAGGTGAACAATACAAAGTTGGGGATCTTGGGGGGGTGGGGGGGAGAGGGCGTTCTCTGTTGCCTACGCCCCCACCCTTCAGATCCATCTCTTTTATTTTTACCCCAATTGTCAGTTGCCACCTTGTGGCCACTGTTATACTGCTGCCTTCCTCTGTAGCTCTGGGGCAACCGGTAAGGGATGAGATTTGATCTCGATGCTCGAGGCAGAGTTCCAGGAGCCCAGCAGCAATATCAGGCTTGTCCTGGTTACTCCAAGTGTCCATGCTTCAACCATTCTCTGGAAATTATAACTGCAGGCTTATGGGGTACGAGGGATGTAGCAGTGTGCTAAGTGGCAGGCAGCAGGGGAGGGGGAGGAGCCCGAGCCCGAGCCCGAGCGCCGCGCTGCTCCCACTCATCCCAGCCTTGTTGCACCTGCCACCGCCAAAGCTCGATAGTGCTGCTGCAGAGGCAAGAGAGGCTCGCGCTGCACAGCTGCGCTAACCAGCCATGAGCCCGGCTTCATGAGCACACTGACCACCAGGGGGCAGCTCCTGCATTGAGCATCTGCCTCTTGGTGGTCAGTACACGTCATAGTGACTGGTAGACCGTAAACTGTTGACCAATGGTTCTGATCCTTTGGTCGTAACAGTTGCTTAGGCTTTTATATATAGAGATTTTATACATATGATATGTATATATATTTTTTAAATTATAAGTCATAATAAAGAAAACAGGCCCAAATTTATTATATTAAGCATTGTAAAGAATTACAGTATTTTATATTTTTTTAATATTTTTTTAATTCTAAGTCATTAAGAAGGAAGCAGGTGCAAAATTTATTTTAAAAATAAACATATACCTTTATATTTCCAACTGCGCAATCCTAAAATACATTAAACATTTCTCTATCATGAATCTCATAGTCTACAATACAGATTCAAATACCTATATAATACATTTGTCATAAGGTAAAGCTCACCATATATTCTCTGAGAAAAACAATGAACTTTTGAGGAAACATTAAATGACTTAGCTATAAAAGAATAGGATTTATTGCCTTACAATAGCTAACTCCTCAGTGGAATTTACTCAGTCTATCTTCATCTCACAGGAAGAAAAACAAAATCACCATGTCTGCTATTTTCCTCCAGTGCCAGGCAATGCCATTCAACACCTTCTTACTATGGAAAGGCTGAATGCATGGAATTGCATCAACCATTACGCTCAAGTATGTTAGGGGAGAAAAGGAGAAGGCAAGATGTATGGTTACAGAATCCTATGTTGCCCCAGCCTGCATCACCCTGACTGGAGGTCACCCATCCCCTGAACCACTGCACAAACATTAATGAATTGTAGGATATAGTTCCCAGTTCAACTTAAGTACTTGCTTAAAGTGGATTCACTGTCTTTAAAATTCCCTGAACTAAATAAAACAAAGTGCTATAACTTTTAGTTTTATTTAAATTGTCACATTGCCATCTTGTGGCTGTAGCTGGCAGAAGAGGAAACTGATGATCCCTGGGAGGCCCTGATGCCTCTGCTTTGAACTTGGGCTATACGGACAGGATATCATCTCAACTGCCTGAGTCAGGGGAAGCTAAAAATGCTTCGTTGCTCTGACTGGCAGCTATAGGATCAGATAGAATACAGTAGAACTTCTATATAATATGGGGATGTGATTGCTGAGCTGGAAAGGGCATCTTATAAATTAAGTACAAGGTAAGTAGGAATTAAATTAAAATCTGAAATGAACTTGGTACAAAACATCATATACTTCTCCAGAGAAGCTCAATGAGGTTATTTTCTCAGGACCCTGTACTATTTTCTCAAACTTGGATAATTACAGAATAAATGCTTCTCAGGGGCATAGCAAATTGAAAATCCAATTCATGCAGCTACAGATCAAGTTTAAAACAGCCTCCTTGCCCTGGCTGGGTGGCTCAATTGGGTGGTGCATCATTCCCTACACCAAAAGGTTGTGGGTTCGATTCCTGGTCAGAGCACATACTGATGTTGAGGGTTCAACCTCAGGGCGGGGCATGTATGGGAGGCAACTGATCAATGTTTCTCTCTCATCTCTCTCTCTCTCTCTCTCTCTCTCTCTCTCTCTCTCTCTCAAATTAATAAAAACATATCCATGGATAAGGATTAAAAAAATAAAACAGAAGCCACCCTAAGCAAGTCTCCCTACTTGGTTGATTGAAAAGCTCCAGGAAGGCCTGCTTCAAGACAAATATAACCCCCATGCCCACTTTGCTGTCTTAAATTACCAACCCTATTTTATTTTGAGTTACTTTTTTTCTTTTTTTAAAAAAAATCTTCATTTGAAACATAAATGGCATAACCTAGTATGGCTGCATATTAACACCTATGGATTCATGAATTAATCAAAATTTGATCTAAAAGGGAAAAGTAGAAATTCTGTAAAACAGAATTTCTTTTCTAGAATATTCTAGAGCAGGGAAATGTTCAAGAGAAAGATGTATTTGGTGAGCAAGTAAGCAGTCAGGGAGCCTGGGAGGAGGAAAGAGGGAACAAAAGGCAGGGCAGGGCAGGGCAGGGCATTTAAAGAAAAGTCACAGGTTCTAGAAGGCTGCACTATATACTGCCTTAGGACTGCTCTGCAATCTATGACCTTCACTATCTCTGTGACACTCCAAGAATAGACAGCAAATAGCAGGTCCCAGGACACTGCCACTATGACCAGAATGAGTGTAACCATGGGCTGAAGAGACTTGAAGACCTCCAGCTTCTCCAAGTGAGTTCATCAAAAACACAGATTAGCTGCACCACACAGGATATTTATTTCCACTAGCCTATTCATCATGGGAAGTTCTACTAATTAATAATTTCAAGGCAAGAATAAATTCTTGCTATTCTTCAACTTGCCCCAGATAGTCATCAAACTGTGGAAAGACCTACACTATTTACTAAGTTTGAAGTGCCATTTTCATTTCCTTTAAGTCTTTAAATTTCCAATAATCTTAAAAATGTTATGTTTTCTTACTACAGTCTCCTATTGATTCGAGATATGTGGATTTTTCATAAAATTTCTATTTTATAGAAATCATTTATCAAGGTGGAGATAGAAACACATATTTGTATTTAATTGTCTACTATTAAGAGATATGTAGTCATTAGGAAATTTGGGAAACACTGTCCTTATAAAGGGTGGGGCAAAAGTAGGTTTACCATTGTTCCTATGGAAAAAAGCACAATACTTAATCACCCTGTCATTGCAGGGTTTTGGGTTCAATTTCTGATCATGGTCATGTACCTCTATTGCAGGTTTGATCCCCAGCCCTGGTCAGGGCACGTGCCAGAGGCAACCAATCAATGTGTCTCTCTCACATCAGTGTTTCTCTCTGTCTCACCCTTCCTTAGCCCCTTCCACTCTCTCTAAAAATCAATGGGAAAAATATCCTTGGTTGAGGATTAACAACAACAAAAAGAATAAATTCTGTGTTTCGTGTACTCACAACTGTAAACCTATTTTTGCCCACCCTGTATGTACGAATGCTCACTTAAGAATTTAGCAGAGTATCACCTCATCTTAGATAATTTCCTACACTTTCATCACTATGGTAATTGCCTGACAGTGGTCAGCATATTACTAGAGATGTTTAGAAATGAAATTACAAAATTGATTTGCTTTTGAAATAGAAGGAAACAATAAAGAGAAATTATTTTATAATAAATAGAAATTCTATTCATCTCAAATATCAACCCTCTAAAGAAAAATTGTTTTAGATAATCCTTATAAAGATAAATATCAATACAGAAATTTGGGGCTTAAGGAAATTGAAAATAATCTATAAAGGGGAGACATTCTGGGAAATTGGAAACACTGGTTCAGTCTCAATTGAGATCTTTATTTTGGGTGCAATAGTTAATTACAGGAACAAAATTTGAAAAGTGAGACCATTGCGCCAAGTATAATATTTACATTCCAAAGATTAACCAGATACCAGGTTAGGCCAAACTTTAAGATGCACTTGTGCATATTTCTGTTACTGTGTTGCAGAGGCTCCAGAATGAGCCCACTTCATGTCCTTTGGTGGGAATCTGAGGTGGCCATGGAATGACTTATGTCCACACGAGAAGGTATGAAAGCAGGTAAGTTTTGTGGCCTGAGCTGATCTTCCTCAGCTGAAGGGAAAGAGATGCATGAAGTCTTAGCCTATTCTCAAAAGGAAATCTGAGCCAAGTGGTAAGTGGGGCTACAAGCATATATAACAGCTACATTCTTGACACACTAGACTTGGTTCTAGTCCTTGAGGAAGAATATGTGAACTTGAATCACAAAATCAACATTCTCTCCAGTTCTGCTAATACTCATCATAGCTCTAGGGACTAGCACCCACCACTCTGAGTCCCAACTTTGCAAGTATCAGAATCTAGTTTCTGGTACTGACTGATATTGTCAGGGTGTGCATCAGCTATAGTGACAGACACATACCCATGCTTTTCATAGCCAACAGGCATTATGGAAAGGGCTGCAGCTACAGAGGAAGAATAAGGCAGATGTTCACAGGGTGAGTGAAGAGAGAGAAGCCTTTTACTTCTTCTGCCCTCTCCCCTCCTGGTGGTTTGTCATAAACAGTATGCTGAAGAGCAAGGCTTCTAACATATAACAGCCTTGATTTAAGCTCACAACTGAGAAAGTCATTTATCTGGTCTGGAATTCAACGTGTTACAAAGCCATAGCCTATCCCCTCCCAACCGCCTCACAAATGTATAGAGCAGTACTAGTGCAGGTTACTCACCTGAAGCCTTTACCAAGATTGAGTTTTGCAAAGCAAGACTATGCTAATCTTCCTTATGCAAACTTATCCAGACTTCAGAATTTTTTGTTGCTGTGTGTATTAATTTGGAAGCATGCACTTAATTTTGTGATAATCAGTTGAGCTCCCAGTTGGCCTCTTAAAAAATTACACATTTGATATGACAGTGCAATTAATATGAAAAATCATAATTGGTTAATAAATATAGAACACTGGAATAACATTCATTTTTCTGAATTTAATTTCAGGGTTTTCTCAATTCGTTTTACTATCACATATTTTTCACTTGGAGCTTCCATTTACCAAAATAGGAAAGATATGAACACTAACTTGAATAAACTTCATAATAACAGGAATATATACATCTACAGTTGCCCTAGACCAGTGGTCGGCAAACTCCTTAGTCAACAGAGCCAAATATCAACAGTACAACGATTGAAATTTCTTTTGAGAGCCAAATTTTTTAAACTTAAACTATATAGGTAGGTACATTGTTATTAACTTAATTAGGGTACTCCTAAGGCTTAGGAAGAGCCACACTCAAGGGGCCAAAGAGCCGCATGTGGCTCGAGAGCCGCAGTTTGCCGACCACGGCCCTAGACAATAATGAGCGCAAGGCTGCTGGTATTCTGGCCCCATTCGGGATCTTGTTACTGATGACCAACATTCCTCAAGGCGTAAGATAGTCAGATCAGAAAAAAACAAAAAAGTCACTCTGAATATTCTTAGCTGGCTCAGGAAATTCTAAAAATACATGAAAGTATAGGTGTAATCCTGGTGTCTTGCCTATCATGTTTCCTTTTTCTCAGTAGAAGCCTGAAATGGATTAGCAAGAAAAGCATTAAGTAGAGATGAAGAATAAAGCCAAGATTAAACAGGAAGACAACTAAGCAAGAGGGAGAAATTTGACCTTGACCACAGATAACCACTAAAATGACATGCAAACGCAAGTGTGGTCAAAGGTTAAGACTGAATTTACCTACCCCAGTGACAGCTGCAGAAACTATCATGTTGTCATTCTCAACTCTGGTCTGAGAGAACAGTCTCAACCCAAGCTCCACAGGCCACTTCGTTTTTTCAAACTCCATATGGACTAACTAACTAGCACAACCACTTTTTTCAAATTTTACTCAAGATATCTTGTATTTAAATACGAACCAGTCAACCAAATAATTCAGAGAAGAAAAAAAAAAACACTAAGCTTCTAAATTGCCTTATAGAATATCAAACACATAGACTAAGAGAAGTAGAAATCATAATCCATTATGATAAAAAAAGCAGAAATATTTGCTCATTCCCATCTAATATTAAGAAATGTACCTTTTCCTATTACCAATTAGATTTTACTGATCTTTTTGATAATACATTTCCCTTGTTATTGAGAATCAATATCAAAATCATAGTCATTTGTAATTTTGAAGACTCTTGTAGTCACTGAAATTAAAAATACATTTTAAAAAATTCTATGGCAATATCTCCATCACTGTTTTTTTTTTAAATATATTTTATTGATTTTGAAATTCTATGGCAATATCTCCATCACTGTTTTTTTTAAAATATATTTTATTGATTTTTTTACAGAAAGGAAGGGAGAGGGCCAGAGAGTTAGAAAAATCAATGAGAGAAGCACCGATCAGCTGCCTCCTGCACACCTCCTACTAGGGATATGCCTGCAACCAAGGTACATGCCCTTAACCGGAATCAAACCTGGGACTCATCAGTCCCCAGGCCAACGCTCTATCCAGTGAGCCAAACCAGCTAGGGCCCCATCACTGTTCTTTTAAAGATCACATTTTCCTTGTAAAGATCACAATTTTACTTTTCACCTGCAACACTTCATTTAATTGAGCTCTACTAAGACATAAGTAACTTTACATTTTCCCTTTTTACTGTATCATTAAAATTAGAGATTTCATACAAATCTCTACTGAAAAATCTTCTTTGCAGTTTAGTTTTTCAATTTGTTGGCAATGTAAAGTGGTGCCTTTACATTATTATAAAATATATATACACATATAATTTTTAAAAGCTTATTTTCAAGGTATGAGCTAGAAATATTTATATTTGTTTTTATTATTATTTACAAAGCAAATATACTTCTTTTCTTTATTAGGGGTTATTTTAAATACAATTCACAAATATTTTGGTTAGTTGTATATTTGTGATAATCTAATAAAAATGACTTTTAATTTACTTTTATTAAGGGACACTAAAGAATAAAACTGCTTTGTCAAATATAACAGATAGAGGTCATGAAAAATACTGTGTTAAATTCAGGCTAAGTAGATTTAAGGGTGGGTAATTTACCTTATTATGGCTCTTTATCCATAGAAAATAATTCCATTGCAATAGTAAAAACCATGAGCATTAGCATTGAAAACAACTCCACCTTACCAATTTCCTTGTGTTTACCATGTTTCTTGCCATGTAAGTTCATCTATTTAGTCATGATATTGGTCATAGATCCATTGCTTCGTCTTAATTCCCCATTTATATTTGATTTCTCTCCTCCCAACAATGATTGCCGTGTTCCTGTAACTGCTCTATTTCTATCATGATTAGGAAGCTCTTGCTAAATTATCTTAACTCTCACATTCATCCTACACAAAGGAAATCAACGTGTTTTGAACTTTATTTCGAGAGTTTATACCACTTACAGTATTATGGTATAGATGCCTACTTTTTCCAAAAGTTCAAATATGCTTTTCTCCGTTAAAATAAGAAACAAATGGAGATCAGCCTTGAAAATTCCCTGAGCAGACAAAACCAGCTTAGTCATACGTACAAGCAAAGCTTATTTGGATTATCCCACAAGATTACCTTGACCTGGGTCATTTCTTGTTTATGCCTCTGAAATCATATGCAAACTTAAACTGCTTCCCAAGATTGATACGAGGTAACCACTGACCAATTCTCTTTCATAGAAAAAAAAATTTAATGTGATAACCAGTCACTGTGAAGAATAAACAGTCACTGCTTTCTCACTATATGGGCTGCTTTATAACAATTAAACCCCTGAACCTAATTGCCATGTTTCAGCTTGAATGCACCCAGTTCGTGAACTGTCTTTTGGTGTGTGTACAATAAACTTTTACTAATTACTACTCCGTTATTTCTGAATTTTTGCCACCACATTCTCCAAAATTCATGTTTTAAAAATACCATTGTAGGATTTCTATCTCTAACTATAGAGGATTAAATTGTATCATACCAACCTTCCTAAAAAGAACAAAGAAAATATAGATAAAATACTTTTTAACACTGGAAATGTATTTAATTTTATTAACCAATGTCATCCCAATACATTTAATTAAAAATTAAACATATAGTTAAATAAGACTTTACAATGTGTTGTTGTTTTTATCTCTTTGATAACATCAAGGGCCTACAAAGGCAGGCAAGGCTTGAGGTTTAAAGATTACATGTGATAGACTGATTCAAAAATGTCCCGATTTCTGACTCCTCCCATGTGCATCCACTACCATTGCAGATGGATTCTATAGTCAGCGGTTCTCAACCTGTGGGTCGCGACCCCTCAGGTTTAAAGATTACGTGTGATAGACTGATTCAAAAACGTCCCAATTTCCTACTCCTCCCACAGGGGTCGCCTAAGACCATCCTGCATATCAGATATTTACATTACGATTCATAACAGTAGCAACATTACAGTTATGAAGTAGCAACGAAAATAATTTTATGGTTGGGTCACAACAAACTAAAGACGTGCTGTGCCAGTTCCAAGCCTAATGGGCAAGACATTACTCAAGTTTTCTTCTTTCTCTCAGGGCCCCACCACCACTGCCGTGTGCACGCGTTTAGTGGATGAGACGCATGTAAGGTGAGAACAGCGACAATGCCCAGGCTAACAGCAACCGACCTTCAGAAGGGCTGTCCAGTTACTTGTAACTGGTTTAAAAGAAAGGAGAAAACCCAGCTGAAACAAAAGTCCTCAACAGAGTCCAGCCCAAATCACAAACCTACAGAATCATAAATAAATGTTTGTAATCCGAAGCTACTAATGTTTAGAGTGGTTCACAGCAGTTGCTAAGTAGCACAGTCCTGGGAGAAAAGTACAAACACTGCTTTCCAGTGAAACTATCTCTCAACCACAAAGGATAATAAAGACATCCTCAGAAAAGGGACATTAAAAGACTTACCATTGAAGGATGGCTTCTGCCTCGCTTGGCGCACCCGCTCTGTGAATCTCCAGATGCAGCCACAGACCAACCCCAACCCGGGTCCCTGCACCAAGAGCAGCGGCTCACAGCATTGCCTGGGCACCGCCTTTTCCTACCTTGAGGTGTTCCCCACGGCTCTCGCCTGTCCTCACGCCTCTCCAAGGCCAACGGCGTGGGCAGCTTCCACTCGCAGTGGCCTTCGCTCTGCAATGTGGTCTTCTGGGCCTCCAGCAACTGAGCGGCTCCGGCAAGCCTTTGGCGTTTTATGGGCCGCATGTGAGCCCAGTGGCTGCTCAGACCACGCTTTGGCGATCATCCACACCGACGAGGTGCAGCTGCAGGGCCTCTATGCTGCTTGCTTCTTGTGTTCCTGAAGTAGCACCAGCTGGAGACACAGAACATTAAAGGTGGCCTCTAAGAAAACTTCCCCAAAATGTAAAAGTTTGGAAACAATATTGGAGGGGGGCAGTAATATCTACAAAGAAAACTGATAGATCATATGTAGAAAAAAAGCACCATTTCAAACCAAAAAATATAATTCTGTTGCTTAAAAATAAGTTAATTCTTATGAGAGAGTAATTTGCATTTGACTCATTAAATAGCCTGTTCCTGAACTCAAGCACCTGTTACCACTTCTTCAAGGCATCAGTCTCATGTTTAGCATTGAATAGTTTATATTTTCTAATAAGAAAACCACAGTTTCTAATGGAGCAAACTGCCACCCTAGCAATCACAGAGACATTATGTATCTAAGAATATACAGCTTTCTCACCCAAACCTCAGGCTGCCCAGCAATAGATTCAGATACAGGGCGAGTATAAACTAAGGTGCTAAATCTGTGATCACTGTCATTGGATGTGAATTGAAATTAAAACCTATATTCACGCCAGAACCGGTTTGGCTCAGTGGATAGAGCGTCGGCCTGCGGACTCAAGGGTCCCGGGTTCGATTCCGGTCAAGGGCATGTACCTTAGTTGCGGGCACATCCCCAGTGGGGGGCGTGCAGGAGGCAGCTGATCAATGTTTCTCTCTCATTGATGTTTCTGGCTCTCTATCTCTCTCCCTTCCTCTCTGTAAAAAATCAATAAAATATATTTTAAAAAAACAAAAACCTATATTCACTAACTCTACCCAGCCATTACCTACTTATATAATCTCACTTGATACTTACAGCCTAAAATCACTGCCAACAATAAACCAATGGCCCACACCTGATGCCACTTGGATAGAACTGTTTCACAAATGATAGGTGTCTGCTTAATGGTCACTTTCACTCTACCCACGCACCCTCAATTCCATATATTCTTTTCTTCCATGTTGGGGGAAGGGAAGACTGGTGTAGTATTCTTCCCTTTTAAACACATTTAGGTTCTTCTCAGAAGAACTTGCCTTTAGCTCTCTTTGCTCAATGGGTAAAATTAGGTGCATGTTGACCATTTCTATGATTCATGCGATGACTTTTCCCTGCCCATTTCTATTTTAAGTTAAAAATAATGGCAGTGAACAGTTTTAAGGGTTGGCCCCAACAAATAAAATAATGAAAAAAGTACCTAGGTTTTAGGCTTTTCGCTTATTCAAATCCATTTAATTGGGGAAGAAAAACTTTATTAGGAATGTAACTTTTCACCTTGAGAAGCACAGTCCTGGTTATCCCAAGCTGTGACCAAGCTGACATCAGATTGAGTAGTATCAGCTAGAAGAGGTGACGATTTGCATGGATGGGGAAAGCCAAGGTCTCATTTTTCTGTGCCGGTTCATCTGTGGTGAAATAGAATTTGCTGTTTCATGCTCTTACACTTAGAATCCACATCTTGCCCCTTCCCACAAGTCTAAGTCCTAAAGAGGCCTTGTTTTCACTCTCCTGTGCCTTTTAGGAGTGCTAAAGGCAGATAATTTTATCATCAGGACACAGTTTTACTGCCCAAAAGTAACAGAAGAACTTACTCTGGCCAATCCACACCACCAGCAAGTGTGAAAAAACAATCTTTCTCTTTTCTAAAAGCATCTTGCGCAGCAGTTTCCCCATTGCTACATGATTGGTGGGCTCTTCCTACCCTGCTGGAGAGGAAGAGATACCCAGACCAGAGAAGTGATACACATGTTCCTACTCGTATGCTAGGAAGTAGATTCTGGAGCATTAACTTCTCATCTGCTCAACTGTGCAGCAGCGGCATTGCCCAGCCTTCCACCTGTGCCCACTGTGGTGTAGGGTTCTCTGTCAGAGTCACTTCCACCAGAGCTAAAGCGTTGCCATGTTTCTGTCATACACCTCTGTGAAGGGCTCTTTGGTGATAGGGACATGATGCTTTCATTGAACTCCCTTATGCCAGCACATGCTTCAATGGTTAAGGAACTTGGAAGATACTTTTCTATTCTTTCTTTCCCTTTCCATCCCTGTCTTTACTCCCTAGACTTACTATAAAACATTAGTAAAATAAGAATTAAAAGTCACATGAATCCAACCAGAAAAAAAAAAAAGCTAGAAGGAATTCTTCAAACAGAAAGTAAATGATAAAAGAAAGAACCTTGGAGCATCAGGAAAGAAATAAAACTGGGTAATGAAAAAACTATCCTTATTCTCATGAGTTTTCTAATGAATATAAATTTTTTAAATGTTACCAGATCAAAACCAACAAAACATAAAAAGTATAATATCTCATCTTCACCTAGATGTTATCCCAAGGATTAGAGATAGTTAATATTTACAATGTCAATCAATGTATCATCTGTTAGAACTGCCATATCAAATACCATAGACTGAGTGGCTTAAATGATTGTAATTTATTTCCCACAGTCAGAGGCTGGAACTCCAAGATCAAGGTGTTGGCGGGTTTGCTTTTTCCTGAGGCGTCTCTCCTTGGCTTATAAATAGCTGTCTTCTCAGTGTGTCTTCACAAAGGCCTATTCCTGCTATTGCATCCCTGGTTCTCTTTCTCTTCATATGGGCATGAGTAATATTAGATTAGGGTCTCACCCTAATGACCTCATTTAACCTTAACCATCTTCTTAAGCCCCTGTCTTCTAATATAGTCACATCAGGGGTTAGAGTTTCAACTTACAAATTATGCAGGGACAAAGTTCAGTCTATAGTATCACCCACTAAGATTTTTGGGCCCAGAAACATGATTGCTTTATCAAATAGAATGTGAAAAATGTGATGCAGAGCCATGAGCCTGGATTCAGGAATGAGGATACAGCAATGAGAGAGTAGCAAGCCATAAACAATACATCTTTCCAATCATATAAAGTCTCCGTGATTCAGCACAGGAAAAAAAAAAAAAAACACCACATAAAATATGACCCTATAAACAAAAAAAGAAAAGAGATAGAAGGAGAAAGGATAAACAATGACATATATACTCATATGCACTCTTCAAGGCTTTGGCCCAGGTCAGAGTCCGGGGATAGTGTATAGTTAGTTTGGGAGCAATGTTGGACGAGGTGCTTGGGAATCTGAAAAAATCTGAAAAGACATCACTTTGTAGGCTGGCCCACACCACCTTGCAGGCAACCATGTTAAGGGAGGGAAACCACACCGAGTCAGAAGATATGGATTAAACAAACGCCATCCCCTTAGATCTATGCTAAACATTTTTAAGTGTATAAAAGATAAAATATTCTCCTTGCTATCAAGAAACGCACAATTGTTTTGGAGAAAAAAACACGACATCAGTACTACAAATAATACTGCACAGATGGTCATATTTAGGAGTCATATCATCAGTTATAAGGAAACAGTGCCCATGTTTTTGCTGCAGAGTGTTGTGATGCAAAACTGGTTGTAAGATCAAGCTTGATATTTGAAAAGGAACACCCTGCCAAAAATCTTGCTGCAATATGTTCCAAAGTACATTTGTACATAAACATTTCATTGTCGAAATGTCAATAAAGCCAAATGCCACACAGCTTTCCAGTCTCCATTCCATGAGGCAGCATATTTATAGTTATGGAAACTGAGTCCATATTAACCACTAAGTAAGTGTATATCTAGTATCATCTTAAGGAACCCATTAGACAGGTGGAAATTAAGTCAATTAATGATGCATGATCTCAAGCCCTTTGAGTGGTTTTGTTGATCTTATAATTTATTTCAGTTTGAGAGGGATCATTGGTTTACATGTTGTCATGTTTCTATGTGGTCTCAGGCCAAAAAGTTCCAGTCTACAGGACATTTCTCCCTCTTTCATGTATGGTTTTAAGGCCAAGGGTACAAAATGTACTTGGTGCTTTGCTTTTCATAATTGAAGTATAGACTTGCTGAAGGGGTTGAGTTCAGGGCACATTTCATTACACATTATAAAACACTTAACAATTTTCAATTATATCCAGTCAGGCAGCAATATTCAAAAATTATTTTAGTAAAATCTCATTCCTGTTCTTCCAAATAAGCAATGCTTTTCATCTAAAGCCATGTTTTCCAAAGTGGAATAAAAACTTTCCGTGGACATACAAGTTTTTGCCAAGGTACAGAGCTCTGAGGCAGGCCTGTATCTTGAATTTGTTAACAGTTCATATTCTTTCCATCCCCATCATTTTTTTCTTTACTTCTGTAGAGATCCTTATTGCTCTGTTGTTGTTTTTTTCCAGTTTCTCCTCTCTCCTTCACTTATTAGTGTTACCTTTCTGTCCTCTCTCTCTCTCTCTCCCCCCCCCCTTCCTCCTGCCCTTTCTTCTCCCCTTTCTCCCTCACACACACCCACAAGCATTTTTTCCTTCCCTAATTTCTAATCTATAGCACGTTAAAGAAACTAGAGCCTGACTTCAAGAAGTTTGTTCCACCCATGCAGTGTTACCTTGCAGGCGAGAGGAAGCTACTCACGAACAAATAATGACACTTCTGCAGCAGCAAGAGTCCCTATTCACCAGCTAATCTGTGGCGGACAGGTATGAGCCAGTATGAACAAGGCTGCCAATGATAGCACCTCACTCTCCAGCCCACACACAGGCCAGTGTTGGGCAAGGTACATAGACCAGGCTAAATGGAATCCTTCCCTGGTGAATTTCTGTTGCTATTGATGGAAAAGACCTGCTTCCTCTCAGGATGTGCACTAAAAGGAAAAAAACCCAGTGATGCTCAAGGCCACCCCTCTTATCCAGCAAAGAGGCCTGAGGGAAAAGCGAGGACCCTTGTTGCATAAATGTCCTAATTTCCGTCTATGAAGACCACAGGGCTTTCCTGCTTTCAAAATCTATTTCTTCAAGTCTCCTTCAGGTTTTTTTCTAATAAATCTTTTTGTTTTATTTAGTTTTAATTATTTTGCTATGTTTACTAGAGTTCAAACTTTGTTTCTGTTACTTGTAATTGAATAAGTCCTAATCAATATTACTATTTATTTCTGTCTCATTCCTTAACAAAATCTTCTGATTCCATTTTTAAGTTGCAAAGTATGATGGCTAATTTTATGTTGTACTTGATTAGGCCACAGGGTGCCTAGATATCCAGCTAAACATTGTTTCTGGGCCTGCCTGTGAGAGTGTTTCCAAAGAGAGAGCATTGGGATGTACACACTGGTAAAGCAGATCACCTGCCCCATTGTAGTGTGCACCACCCAACCCACCAAGGACCTCAACAGAACAAACAGGCAGAGGAAAGGAGAATTCTCTCTCCTCTTTCTCTCTGTGGGAACCACACCTGGGTCCCCAGATAGTCAAGGCCAATGGGAGCACAGAGGCCTTATTGTCAATACACCAGAATGGCCAAGGCCGCTCTGAGCATGAGCCTAATCAGGGTGCCCAAGGCCAAGATACCATGAAAGGGTGCAAGGACACAGGATACACTGTGCCCTTCTGTAGCCAAAATATGATTGATGTAACTATTGGCACGAAGCCTTCATTGTTTAAGGAATATATACATACAAGTTAGAGACCAGTTAAAAGAGCAGCTGGGCAGAGCTTGTGCAAGAAGCAGAAGATTATGAAGATGAAGCTGGAGAGAAGCAGAGGCGATAGGCACAGAGAAGGTAGCTCCTATGTGTGCAGGAGAGGCTAGAGAGCTCAGATGGAGCTGAGAGCTTGTGCTGCTATGATGTGAGGCTAAGAGCTCATAGAGAGCTCAGATATAGCCACCATGTTAAGCAGGCAGTGTGCTGGGCAAGGAAGACGGGAGAAGCTGCTGAGCCAGCAGGTCTAAAGGAGAGCTTACGTACTATTGCTATGTAAAGCTAGGGGTCTAGAGGCAGCATGCAGCTGCACAGATAGTAACTGTGGGTACAGAGACTGATGCTGCTTTATGGGAAGGATTTGTATTTACCAGCCGGTGTCTGGCTGTCTGTCTGTGTATGGACTTTGCTGTGAAGAATTGTCTTGTCTGATGGCTATATGGACACTGGCAATTGCAATAAAGACTCATTCTTATACCCCACAACCTCTCATGGCCTCTCCGTCTGCCCCACCACCGAGGATTGACCTGGTGTCTCTGACACTCTCCCACATATTTAAACCTGACAAAGCTCAGGAGAGGCCTGCAGAGTAGCTTTACAAACCCAAAGATCAAAAGTAACCACATACGATGGTATGAACATAAAAATTTCCAACTAAAAGCAAGTCATGGTGGGCAGTCACAGGCCATTAGCTTCCTTGACAAAGGTAAATCTTTGACTTAAGTGAGCCTGTCCAAGATGTCTATTTTGCATCTGAGATAACACACCCTTGGAATGTCAGAGTCATTTCCTTTTCCACACTCCTCAGGGCACAACCTCCCACTGAGCACAAGACCACAGAACACTTTATTACCTTATTCCCAAAATACCATCTTTATGCGCTGCAAATGTTAATTGTTAACTATCCTATAGCCACCGATGTAAAAGAAGTATGTGTCTCTCCCTCCATGTTATTTTTCATCCAGACTTCCCTTCTTTCTTTCTCCTGTCTCCCTAATCTATCACCAATGAATTTCATGTGATATTCCTTATGTCTCCTGCTTTTACTCTAATGCAGCTGTGGGCAAACTACGGCCCGCGGGCCGGATCCGGCCGTTTGAAATGAATAAAACTAAAAAAAAAAAAAAGACCGTACCCTTTTATGTAATGATGTTTACTTTGAATTTATATTAGTTCACACAAACACTCCATCCATGCTTTTGTTCCAGCCCTCCAGTCCAGTTTAAGAACCCATTGTGGCCCTCGAGTCAAAAAGTTTGCCCACCCCTGCTCTAATGTATAAAATAAGCTGCAAATCTGCCATTCTCTGGAGCATTATCTCAATCCATTGAGATTTTTCTTCCTGCCAATTGCCCTCATTTGGCTCAAATAAACTCATAAAAATTATCTATAGGTTTGGATGTTTCTTATGTTGACAGTAAACATGGTAATGGCCATGAGGATGAGCTATTTCAATAATGAAATTTCCTCCCCTTTAGTTTTTAAAGCAAAATATGTCCTCATTTTTCATAAATGTTATTGATGCTATTTTGTTACCTGCAATTCGGTTCTTGTCACATACTTTGTTTTTCAGTTTCATTTCTTTCATGGCTGCTTGCCCCCCACTTTCTAGTCTAAGGAGGTCAAGGAGAAATATATGAGAAGCAAAGTAGTTTTAAATGAAAGACATCATTTCCTACTATAGGAGGAAATAAAGTGGAGAAAGAAAAGTCAGAGTTCTTTGCCCAATACTCTCAGAGCAGACCATGTACCTGAAAGGATCTGAGAGTCGCCAGGACATTTTCAGCCACTGTCCTTCCTTGATTTCCTCACCACTGCCTGGGGCCAGACATCAGAATGATTCAACTGAACAATTCTATACCCCCGTCAAAGATCTAGTCAAAACAGCTTTGTAGTTCTCATTATCCTAACCTGTTTCCAGTGGCGAGAGGGATCATTCAGAACATGTGAAAATATGAGCATGTGAGCAGACTGGGTAAGAACCATTATTGCCATTGGAGGGGACTTGGGTTATCAGAGCTTTTCACGACATGTAGATATTACACAGTGGGTGGAATTGTGTGAAGTTACAGTCCTTGCAGTGGAAAAGTTATTCTAAATAAATGGAAATGTATTAACTAAGTGTATAGATTGATATTGGGTGGCAACCTCTTTGGGAGCTTCCCGGGTGTAATCTGAAACTGGCCCCATTCTCAGGGCCAGAGAGAGACTGAAGAAAAAGGCAGAGCACTCCAGGCTGGTAGGTGGCAGGTTTAATAAGCAAGGGAACTTATGAATCTGTAAGTCAAGTAGATTTCTGCACCCACCCATCAAATCTTAAAAAGTTTATATAGGGGCCTTAATTGAGTTTAGTCATGTACCCAGTCCAGATAGTCTCACCAACACACTTCTACCTCAAGGCTGTGTGCTTGGGCAGCCTCTAGTATAGGGAAGACAAGGGGGCACACACTCCAAGCACAATGGAGGGAGTGGGAGCCTCCAATTGCCCCAGCCCAGTTTGGGAGTCAAACCAGCTTTCACATCTTCGTGTCTTCTTATGGCCTTCCCCAACAACTGATTGTCCCTACTTCATATCAGCTTTAAAGTGGTATCCTACCTTTGCATCTTACCTGTCATATTTAAGTCCAGAGCCCTTGTCTTCCTAAATGTAATATAAATGAAGTAGTATTTCTCCCATTCAACTCTACAACCTAAACCACATCACTTATAACACTGAAAATTATCATTGCATGGAATTTTTGTCTTATATCCTATTAGAGTTTGTAGTAGAGTTTGTAATACCCCATACCTTTCCATCTAAAGCTATTTAAGTCATAGACCATCTTGCATCCTGAGTTCTCAAACATACAACATCAGAAGTTAATAAATGTGATCACAAATGACCCTGTCCCTCCAAGTTTATATTCCTTCCTTTGTCTCACTCTTTAAAAAAAAAACAATATGTTTTTGTTGATTTCAAAGAGGAAGGGAGAAGGAGAGAGAGATAAAAACATCAATGATGAGAGAGAATCATTGTTTGGCTGCCTCCTGCATGCCCCTCAACTGGGATTGAGCCCGCAACCAGGGCATGTGCATTGACGGAGAATTGAACCATGACCTCCTGGTTCATAGGTTGATGCTCAGCCAATGAGCTATACCATCCAGACCCCTTGCCTCACCCTTATGTCTTCCCCTCAGTTAGTAGAGTTACTTGAAGTTCTTGTGAAGTACTCTATGTGAAGTATGAATTGGGCTGAAACTATTACAGTACTCAGGTGAGAAGCTATGTGACTGGGACAATATAGTAGCAGAACAAGAAATGAGTTCAGGATGCATTTTTGAAAATTGAGATACTACTGCTCATGATCAGGTTGTGATATATTGAGACTGAGGGACTATCAGGTTTTTTTGGGGAAAAGGCTTAGGATAATAAAATTTCATAGAGAGCTCTATTAGACATTCAAGTACAAAAAATCAAGCAAGCATTTATAGTTATTGAGTTCAGGAATGCAATGAGTGCTTGCGATATAAAGTGGGAATTACAAGTATAGAGATGGTACTTGAAGTTATGAAATAGAACAGAGCATGTAGAATGTGAGTATAAATGGATAAAAAGAAAAGACACAGGGATGAGCACCAAGTGTTCCAATATTTAGTGAATCAGAAGAGGAGAAAAAAAAACAGAAAAATGATCTGAAAAGTAGCTACTAGTGAAGTAAGAGGAAAACTGTGCAGGATTCTGAAGAGGGTTGCAGCCCAGAAGCCAGATTTAAAAGATATATGTTATTAAAAGGAGATATAGATCAATGGTATTAAATGTTAAGAGCTCTAGAAAAAGAATACCATGGATTGTACATTGGGTCTCAAAGATGGAGATCACAGAGCACTTATACAAGAGTAATTTGAATGGAGTAGTGGGAATGAAACTCTGATTGAAAGGGGTTGAGGAGAGGATAGGAAGTGACTATGGAGAGAGAATGGGTATTTTTAAATCTTTGGATGACTTTTGCTATAAAAGGGATCATGCAACACTAGCTAAAGGACCATGTGAAAATAGGAGGATTATTTTTAATGGGAAATAAAAAAGAAGAATGTAGAGCAAAAATATAGTAAAGCAAGTAGGTGTGCAGATTTGCAGATGAGAGATAAGGTAGTTTTCTTTGGATTGCTCAGATTTCCTCAGAAAAAATCTGAGATAAAATAGTTCAGCTTAGGAGTGGGAAGAGTGAGTAAAGGTTAGTAGTGAGAGAAGAATGAGAGAATTTTTAAATCATTTTAAGTTGAACCTTTATGAAGGAGACAGATACACAACATTTGGCTGACAAATTGAAACAGCTTTTGATCAGCTCATGGAAATCAGGTAACAGTTATAATTTCAAACATACAAGCAAGATGCTGTGTGAATAATTTTTGATATAAAGATTATGACCAAACCCTACCCCAATTAATAATAATATAAACAGCAGTGGATCCACCTTGATAGGAGATAGAGTAACGCGTAAATAAGTGTGTTTGATGGGATAATATGAATTATGAATTTTAAATATATTTTTAATGATTTTAGAGAGAGAGGAAGAGAGAGACATCAATGATGATGACATGATCCTGACATACCTGATCATTGACATGACGAGAATCATTGATCCCTTATCTCCTGCACGCTCCCTACTGGGGGTTGGTCTGGCATGTGCTCTGACCAGGAATCACCCAGTGACCTCTTGGTTCATGGGTTGATGTCCAACCACTGAGCTACACCAACAGGGCTAAATTATGATTTTAAAAAGATTGATTCTACACACTATTCTTAAGAATTCCACTGTTAAAGCTGACTATGCTTAGCTAAAGAGATAACAAAAAACTATTTGTATTAGACCTAATATCTGTGAATGTTGGTTTTGATCTTT
Source organism: Myotis brandtii (assembly GCF_000412655.1). Lineage (NCBI taxonomy): Eukaryota > Metazoa > Chordata > Mammalia > Chiroptera > Vespertilionidae > Myotis > Myotis brandtii. The sequence continues at coordinate 249,533 of NW_005358650.1, forward strand.
ACTGTAGCATAAAATTATAGTGAAAAAAATAAGTACATAAGTTCTGTGGCTACTAGAAACATCTCATTCAGATGTTTCCTAAATTGCATAAATAAAAGTATTTACTATCTTCTCATCACTGAAGTCTATTACATTATTCTATATAAATTAGCCTAAATGTAGTTGAATATCCACTCCTAATGTGTATGGCATTATTCAATTTAGAGTTGATAGATAGAAATAAAGATTTTATATATAGATATATATCCAAATGTGTAAAAATAGAAAGAAAAGAAACACAATTTGAACATTCCACATGGTTGCTAATATCACAATATTAATCTTAGAATGTCTTCCTGATTTATTTTCCACTTATCTGATCATTTGTAATTATGATGTTTTACTTAATTTGAGGAAAAGAATTCAAGTGAATATTTTTGCATTACTGAGAAGAATGAAGTAACAATCTACTCTTTCACATGCCTAGTTACTGGCATTTATTTACACAAGTAGGAAAATAAAAGTAGGCCATGTGTAACAAGTACAATGTTTGTTGAAAATCTCCTGATTTATATGCTCCTCTTTGTAAGCTTGCTTCTCCCTCCCAATCCCTTCTTGCCACTAGGATCTCAAGATAGGAAACAAGGTAAATACCATTACAAAAAGGAGACATTTATTTAAGGGAACGCCTACCAGACAAGAAGAGAACCCCCCTACCCCACGCCTACCCCATGTTCCCTGACATTTAAATAGAGGAGACAGGAAGGCAGTAAGGGGGAGAAACCTATGTCCTCATTTTTCCTTTCTGGAAAATTCCTGCTAGGAATGGTGGATCTTGAGAACAGGAGAGAGGGAGAGAGGACAGTGACATGTTTACCCAGAATACCCTGGGAAGGCTTCAAGCCTCTGAGAGATGAGTCAACAAATCTTTTCTGTAAAAGCCCAGGTATTAAATATTTTGGGCTCTGTGGCATCTATCATTTCTGTCACAACTACTCAGCTCTGCCCTTGAAGCATGAAAGCAGCCACAGACAACACACAAATGAGCATGTGTGGCTGTGTTCCAATAAAACTTTCTTTACAGTATCAGGCAACCGCAGGATTTGCCCTACAGGCAGTAGTTTGCTTACCCCACCTCTAGGAAGAGTCTTGCATGAGGTCATATTCAACATGGCATGTCAGGATCATACAGTATTGGAAGATGGAAGTAGTTAGACAGGTAGCCTCAGGTTGCCCCCAAACTGTGGAAGCTGTGGAAGGGTGTCAACAGTTCTGTTGTACCCTAGCAAAGAGACACAGTGGATCAACAGAAGAGTGAGGGATTGGTATCAAGAAAATGCTATGTGTAGAGACTTCATGATTGGTGGCGAAAGGTGGAACGCATGCACTCCAATAGTAAATCTCAGCATAATTCCCTGTTTAATTAACTAAACAAGGAGGCCATGAGACTGAGGTGGCACTAGTGCTATGGCAGCCTATGTAAGTAAACCAAAATCTAAGCCTGTAAATCCCTCAAGGTTACAGAATTGAAACCTAAGGGCAAGGAATTACAAACACCCAACTAGGCTTTAGTGATAGCCAATCAACAATTTTTAAATTTTGCTTCTGCCTTTTTTCTATAAAAGTCTCTCCCCCAGCTCCTGTCAGTAGATCATCCTAACCATGCTGCCTGATTGAAATCAGTTTTTGCTCAAATAAACTCTTACAATTTTTAATATTCCTTATCTTTTAAAATTTCTATTTATCTTTTAACAGCACAAACATCCATGAATTAGCACAGCAGTCACTAATTTAAGGAATATATAGGAGCAGTCACTCCAAAGCAGAAACCAGACAAAATCACTTGACTCCATAGATCTTGGCTCCTGACACTACTAGGCGATCACACAAGCCCCACATCATGTGTACCAGACGGCATCCTGGCAAATAGCTTATGATGATGAAATTTTTTTGAAATATTAAATCATGCCCCAAAGAATTAGTTGTCAAGTTACCTAAATTAAAATTGTTTAAGTTGCTGAATTAGAATGAGTTTACTTTATTGTAAATTAATTTACTGAAGTGGGGTTGGGAGATCCTAAGAACTCTGTTTCTCCCTACAGGGTCAAGGCATTGCACGGAAAAATCAGATATATTATAGAAAGTAAAGACGCACTTTAATTCAAACATATAACTATAAAAAAATAAATGTTCAACCCTAGTACATGATTTCACATAGTATTTCTTATTTCTATAAAATTAATTTTGTGAAGAAAGGATGGTAGTACAATGCCTAGCCTTACAATTCTGTACCCTTTCGATATATCAAGATAGAAAAAATAAAATAAACTCATGCAACTTTTAACCTTTAAATAGAAGATTAATAAAAGGATTAGGCTCTAGTACAGCCATGGGCAAACTACGGCCCGAGGGCCAGATCCGGCCCGTTTGAAATGAATAAAACTAAAAAAAAAAGACCGTACCCTTTTATGTAATGATGTTTACTTTGAATTTATATTAGTTCACACAAACACTCCATCCATGCTTTTGTTCCGGCCCTCCGGTCCAGTTTAAGAACCCACTGTGGCCCTCGAGTCAAAAAGTTTGCCCACCCCTGCTCTAGTAGAAAGAGAGAAAACTGAACACAAATAATGCAGCCCCATAAAATTAAAAAAATATTCAAATAGCTGGATTTACTTGTAAGGTTAGGAATTTGCTTCGCTATTTCTTACTATTAGCTTCTCCCATTTCCAAATTTTAAATGATAAAATGCAAACTTGGGAATACTAGCAATGATCTAATGGGGTTTTTAAGCACATGGCTGCAGAGCTGGATGATGTTAAAATGAGAAAGAAAATTTGATTTGGGTAAAGTAGCTTTTCCACCCTCAGTAGGCTTGTCCTTGCTTTTATGACATTTACATGCTATCCACTATGATAAGAAAGCACTTTGCCCTTGCTTTTAGATTAAATAAGACTTGTCATCGCTCATAATGGCTACCCCATCTCATCTTTGTACCACGGTGATGTTACAAAGGAAAACACAAAGTTTATTTGCATTATTCTGAAGGCAATCTTTCTCTCATTATTTGCTGCTGGGCCCACTCCTAAAATATTATAACTGGAGATAGAAATTAAGCTCCATTTTCCCATATAACTCTTGTAAAACATCAATGACAGAGATAAGCAGCAAGAATCTGGAATTATGGCAGTACTTTATTTTGTGAAGAAAGGATGGTAGTACAATGCTTAGCCTTACAATTCTGTACCCTTTCGATATATCAAGATAGAAAAAATAAAATAAACTCATGCAACTTTTAACCTTTAAATAGAAGATTAATAAAAGGATTAGGCTCTAGTACAGCCATGGGCAAACTACGGCCCGAGGGCCAGATCCGGCCCGTTTGAAATGAATAAAACTAAAAAAAAAAGACCGTACCCTTTTATGTAATGATGTTTACTTTGAATTTATATTAGTTGATATATCAAGAAAAAATAAAATAAACTCATGCAACTTTTAACCTTTAAATAGAAGATTAATAAAAGGATTAGGCTCTAGTAGAAAGAGAGAAAACTGAACAAATAATGCAGCCCCATAGAATTAAAAAAAATATTCAAATAGTTGGATTTACTTGTAAAGTTAGGAATTTGCTTCTTAAGTAGAATTTTATTTTATGTTTTCATTCATTTTAAAGTTCTTCTACTAGAATGAATCTTTAAAGATTGAATAATGATGCCAAGAACTTACCAGAAACCCCATGTTCTATTATCTTTTTTTACTATAATAATGCTTTTGCAAAGACCCCTTGTTATTTATCTATTTAACTTTTTGCTACATGAAGAGAAGCCTCATTCTGGAAAGCAGTGATTCAAACTCAGTTTCTCTAAGCATCCGAATACGGTGAAAGTGGAAAGTACAAACAACTGCATTCCTAAAGTTATAGATAATATAAAAGAACAGGGTCAAATATTCAAAACAAAGAATGAATACAACATTATTATGGTAGTCATTATTACAAAGCATTGAGGCTCTATTTTTATGATAAGAATTCCATATTTTATTGCTTAAATCCACTTTTTTTCATAATTTCACTCTAATTGAGGGACAGGTGAGTAGTGTGCAAGCATCCATGTTCTGATCTATGGTTACTTTTAAATTCTTTAAATCTCACCATTAAACAAAGAATAATGAGTGCGTTTAAGAGCTCCTTTTTAACTCTGGTTTTTCTTCAGATCGCATAAATCTTTTGCCTTTTAAGAGGTCCTTTTATTCACAGACATAGTTAATTAAAAATAAGAGTACTCTTAATTGAGATCTCCATTTCCTAATATTTATTCCTTTTAACTACCAATTCCACAGAATATAATGTATTTAATCATGAAAAAGAGAAAGACAAATCATCAGACCTTTCGTGTTAAGTTCTGAATTTAGAACTTTCGAGCAGCCTTGTTGCTGGGAACGAGGGAAACACAGTGTGCTTGTGCTCTCTGTAACGCATCCTTCTCCCATCTCAAGGCTGCAACCAGACCTGACCTGCAGGACCTCCTGGCTGAGAGGGTTTTGCAGGGTAGGCAAACAAAATCTTGCAGCCAAGTCTTTCTCTGTCCTTTGAAAAAACATTAGTCTAATGAAGATGATATTTCAAATGTGATGAAGGGGGTGGGGAAGAACCAAATCTTCCAGAGGGTTCTTTTTGGGAAATAGGATATTGGGAAGTAAAACAAAGGCCAAAGGAGGGAAAGTAACGCAATTCTCTTTCAAGAGGACAACAATCCTGCAGAGTACCTCTAAGTATTGTCCAACACTCCGCAACTCTTCAAATTGCCAGCAGTGATAAAAGCCAAGAAAATGGATGGATTGAGAAAGTGGGCAAAAGGTCAAGTGGAGATTAGAGGAGTTTGAAGAGGCATCCTTTTTCCATTCTAAATCCCCTGACTGTGGCAGGGCTGGGCTAGTTACCGCTGATGCAACAACTTCATTTCTGATTTATTTTGTGAAGTCAAAGTTTAAAAAGGTAAATGTTGATTATAATTGATGTTTTATATTGCTCTTTCAGTTTATTTATGAAAAAATGTTATCATATAATCTTGATAATTTCCTGTGCTCTTCTCTTTACCAAGCGTTTCTGCTAATATACAGTAAATTTTATGATGCATGATATTATCTCTAAGGATTGAAACATTTCCTGGACTATGCTTAGTTATAGAGCTGTTCAGAACAATTATTTGCTGAGTCCAAAGCAGCCTCAAAAAGACACCTTTTGTGTGTGTTGTGTGCAAGAAAGAAAGAGTTAGATCTCCTTATTACTGGGTATACACAGCTTCAAAATGTATTATTTCATTCATTTTATGGATTGTTTGAATTACAGTCATTTAACTTTCTCAAATCTCCACTTCCTCATCTGTTGAACCTTCCCAACAGGTTGTGTGGACTAAATAAGTTACTATATATGAAGACACCTGCATTGGTTTCAGGAACATGTGTGATTGGGATGCATGTTCTCTACCTTATATTTCGAAGGCACAATCATGACTAAGTCAAGAGCAGAACTGGAAGCACGACCAATGAACTAATTACATATCAGCGTTCTGTCCCTGGCAATGATTTCCTCGAGGTCCCTGACATACTCTCTGCCTGGGCCACAGGAGCCTTTCTGCCAAGAGACCAGAACTCTTTCAGCACCGTCTACATATGGAAGATTTAAAGTCAGCTGGGCTAGACGTCTGTGTCAGGCACCCCAGATCAAGTTCCAGCGTGCTGCTCCCCTCCCCACGCATGGTGCTCCATCATCATTTCAGTCATGACCTTGCTTTATTGCTTAGGGGGAATTTCGAACAGGGCATAGATAAGCCACATCGAAAATAGCAAGGTCATAATAAATATGCCATGAAATAAAATGACTGGCAGATAATGCCCTGGGAAGGAAACAAGGTGGATAGGGGACCCATTCGCTAGATTTATGTGGCAAGAAATGTAATTTGTATGATTTGTTTAAGACAGGGATTTCCACATCTTCCTTTCAAAAATGGGCAATATGATAAAAAGAAATATGTGTTTTATGTTAGCCCTGTGAGGGAACTTTGAAATTTCATTTTCTGACAGATGTTTTGCAAATTTGTCTCTGATATGTCCATCAATCAGTAGCTGAGTATATAAAACTGTGAATATGTAGTTTCTGCAAAATCACCAAAAACCTTCATTTAGAAGACTAACTTGAATATTTTCAGTGTGTATAGTTTATACATTTTAAATGTTAGTTTAAAGTATTAGTTTAAATTATAAGCAATTGACTTCCTGACACTGCCAGTCTGCTCTATTCCTAGGTCAAAACTGTCCCAGATGCCAGCAAGTGTGGCAGCTGTCTGTGAGTAGCCTCCTTGGGATGGACTGAGGACACGTGGCTGGGCACTGACAATTTCTTTGTACAGTAAAGACTGCTAAAGAGTCCAAAACATTTAAGACGATTTAAATCTGTGTGACTCAGAAGTGAGTAATAGAATAAATACAGTTGGAAAGAAGAGCAATGTGTAGACTCTAAGACCAGTTTCAATAGCACTGGGTATGTGAAGCTAAGGGAACAATCAGAAATGTGTGTTTGGAACTCGAGAACGGATGTGGGTGACCCTTAAACAGTATAAACAAGAAGACTGGGAACAGGAGAAAAATGGACAACCAGGAGGCAAGAAGAATACTAGTAGAGCCACACCACCGCCCCCCCAAAAAAGAGCATAAGCTTAAAGGTTGAAGAACTAGATATTACTACATTGTTATCTGTATTTTTATTAAACTAATGGAATTATGCTAGTTTTATAATCTTCAGATTATTTATCCAAGATCATTTGCCTATAACATTAACTTGGAGACATACCAAAAGTTTATTTGGTTTTGCAATGTTAAGTTTCATCCATCACTGATTGAAGAGTGGTTATATGAGAAAATATGTAAATTAATAGTTACAGAAGTAGACATTCCCTAAAACATCCGTTCTTCAATATTGCTGAATAAATTTTTCTTCTATTTTCAGAATCATTACTCTCAGGAAAGTGTGAGAACAAATGTTCAAAGACTGAAATCAAAACTAGGTTTTATTTTCATTAATTCACAGTTATTGAAAACAAGTTATTTTGTTGAAAGCTAGTTTGTAAACTTAGTTATTGTATTCATTATCACATACCCCATAATAACACAGCCAGATGGTCAGATGACTTTCCCTTGCCTTTGTTTAGTAAAAATCTTGTTTTAATTTTTTGGAATTTAGCAATAACCTAAAATAACACTGCCATTGCAAAGTTAGCTATTTCTGGGATAGCGAGTGTTGTTCTTCTAATCAATGTCACATTTCCAGTACAAGCACCTAGCATTTCTGTAACTAGAGAAAATCAGATGTGATAAAAGCACGTTAGAAATGTACTAGCAAGAGGAAAAAGGAAAAAAAAATACTGTGAGGATTTTTTTAGAAGATTCTTCAGGCTTATTATCTCTCGTGGTAGTATCTTAGCAGTGTAATGAACTGTGTTCTTATGATTAGTTTAATGTTAAAGCCTCTGGTATCTAGATATTAAATGAACTCAGTGATGATTTTAGTAAGTTATTTCTCATTTTCTCAGCCTCATAGCTTAATACTGCTTATCAGTAACAGAGAAATAATGATTACTTTGATTTTCACAGTGCTTTACTGTTACTTACACACAGATTTTTGAACAAAGATCTTTGGAGCCCATAACTATTAAGGCATATATTGAGCTAAAATTTATCCCATATGAATGACTCACAGAGCTTGCCTTTCTGAGCAACTCCTGATTATTTTCATGCTATACGCTGCCAGTATTTAGTTTTCAATTAAAAAAATGTAAGGTTGTGCTTCTAAGCATAAAAATAAAGCATTCTGTTCCCATGCATGTCTATTACTCTGGTCGAGAAACTTTTTCAAAACCTCTGACATCAAGACCAACCACCCCTGCACCAACCAATCAGTGCAGAACACAACCCTGACCATGACCCCAACTGCCTTAATCGCCGTGATTAATGATGTTTCCCCTATACAAACCACCCCCTAGAAGCCATCAGGGAGCCAGGTCTTTGGCATTAACTAACCTGTCTCTGGGCATGGGCCCCTTCCTGAAATAAACCCTTACTTTCTTTGCTGTAAGCTCCTGTTCATGTCTTAGTGGGCTTTGATGCGCACAGGCAAACGGACCCCTTTAATCCAGTAATATACAACATATTTCTTCATCAATTAAACAGTTATTAATGTATAAATCCGGCAGTTTCATGACTAGTGAAGAGGATGTGACATTGGAAAAGTCTTTAGCTAAATGAGGATAGCCTATTGCATCTCCATTTTTTAAGGTTTTATGTATAAAATCGCATATCTGCAATGCAGCTAATTACCGAAGGATGAATAAGGAAAGAAACAGAAAGGCAAAAAGAAGCTAACCTACATGCCATTGTATGTGTCTGTGTTCTCTTATAAAGACTGGATTCATGAACCATTGCCAAAGAAGGTCATTCACTGTAACTGGAATGAAGCACAATAGCAATGTAATTTTCTTAATCTCCCGTATGGCTTTCCTTCCGTGCATTACATTTCCATCCTTCATTTCTTTTGTCTCATTTCATGTCTTCTATTATAGTGCCTTTAATATGCTTACTCCCCAATCTCGTATTGGCCCAAATTCAAACCATTTACTGTACGTAATTAGCTTTAGTGTGTCGGAGCCTGTGATATCGCTGCCTGTTCTGTTCACAGCAGTCTTTTATGCGTTCTCCTCTTCATTGAGAATGTAAAAAGCCAACCTCAATGTCTGTTAAGGACACTGTGGCTTAGTTTTTTACAGTTTCTAGAAAATTTAATTTCTATTGTTCTATTATACTCTTTTGATTAAAAACACAAATCCTTGACAGATGTACTGTTTAATTATAAAGTAATAGGATGAGTTAGACTAAAACTTAAGAAGGGCTATTATAGCACAGATTCCCTAAATCCAAAATCAAACACCAAGCAGCTACACAGATATGCTGTATGAAATGTGCTCAGAGAGGCTTTGGGGCAATGTGAAATGAAGTCAAAGAATTTGCCTCCCCTTGACCCAGACAGCCTTTCCATTCCCTCAGCTGGACTCAATGTCAGAAAAGCTTCTTGCTGACTCTAGGCCCTGACTCCCTTGCTTAGAGCCTTTACAGTACCTTAGAAACCTGGTCATTGTAAATTCTTTCTCTGCCCCTTTGAGGTGTAAATATTTTTAAAAGCTTCTTGCCTGTTTTACAACCTAGGAAGATAGCACCCCTTTCCCCAGGCCCCCCATTTCTGGGGAAGAATAGGAGCCTCACCTCAGTGAGTTCCTTGATCTGCATTGTAAAACTACCTCCTGTCATGAAGATAAGAGAAAGTTTACTTTTGGCTAAAGCCAGTTGGAAAACACAGATGGCCTGTGATGTCTCCCTCTCCTCACCTCTTAAAAAAATAAATACTTCTTTTTGTTTCTGTGGAGTTGAGAGACTGAGTTCTAATCTCTTGTGAATAAAGTCTTTCTTGCCTATTTTAATATGCCCAATACAATTTTTGCTTTGACACCCTAATGCCTGATGAAATTCTTTTTAAAATATTCAAAACCACCTATTTTATTTCATAGCTTTTCCCCAGGACTGGCTCTAGCCAATCAGCTGGGTGCTGTGGAGCAGGAAAAGAAGAATTCAAGAGAATAAGCATTTCCATTTTGAGTTGATATCAGCAAGTGATTCATATTTCAGATGACTAAATTATCATAATTTCTTATTTGAAAATGAAAATTAAGCCAAGAAATTAAATTTAGTATTTTATCATTCTTGATTTTTTTCTGAATTCAATTGTTTCTTGACAATATATATAGATAATGGAGAAATAAAAATTCAGTTTAATCTAGATATGGCATTCTGTGAATTCTGCTTTCATAAGGTATAACCCAATACATATTTATTGAAGAAATTTAAAACTATGTTTATATGTTATACTTGCTTTGAAATTATGGCCACAATATTTGTTGCTGGGTTATAGCCTGTTGTCAAGATAGGGATCATTTAGGGGTTTGGAATAGGACTGCTGATGGGTTTACAATGCAAAAGCAGAGGGAGTCTGGGAGTCATCTGGGCACAGCCATTACCCAAAGTAGAGAAAAGGAAAAGAAAAGAGACCCACTTGGGGGAGGCAGGGTAGATGGTGAGCTCAGTTGCTGCAAACAGAGTTTATGCTGCCTGTGATTTCACCCAAGGGACATGTCCACTATACATATGCCTGAATGTGGGAGGCAGATCAGGGCTGGAGGTGGGCATTTAGGAGACAAAAGGGGAGTGAGTGAATTTTCTAGTGAAGGGAGAACCTTGAATTCTTTAGATGTGAAAGAGGAAGGGAGAAGAGATTAAGGTATTCTACAGAGTACTGAGCAAGGCCCTGAGAAAGACGATCAGAGGGACTCAGAATGAAATGAAGGAACTAGGTAGGTAGATTACCTTTGAAACAGAAGGGCCTCTTTTCCACTGAGGTGGTATGAAAATTGGTAAACAGGATGTAAAGAGATGTAAATAGAAGCTGAAAGGAGTCCTATTCAATGTCTGTCTCCTTTCTGTAAAGCAAAAAGCAGGATCGCCTGTGGAAAATAATGTTATGATGCAGGCTCAGGGCTTCTAAATGCCTGTTCCACTGTGGAGCAAGCTCTAACTAAACCAGTTTGAGCATAAAGCTGTGCAAGCCATTTGTGATCAGGTTTTGCTTTGTAACATAACGTCAATCTATCACTTTCTAAATCACTAACCAAGCTGTCATTCTCCTGCATAAAAATTCTAGATAGAGTGTTGAGTCACTCCCATTGTGCATTCTGGTAACAATTTCAACACTACATATTATATTTCTTTACAGCTTTATTGACTGTAGGCACCGACTTGGGAGGGGCGGGGAGGGTAGGATCGATATTTCTGTATTATCAGTGCTGTGCTTGACACCAAACTCCTCTACATAAAAAGCCTGGTGACAAAAGTGAACTCTATTTTAATATAATTGTTTAACCACAATTCTACTTACCAAAGTCCATGAGACCCAGAAGAATATAGCCGATTTGGAGATCCAACAGTTCCTGGAATTAAGTAAAAGGCCAATAAATGTTTCTGGAAGCTGAATGTTTTGACGTTTATTTAAATCTTGAATAGTTGTACTTGTTAACTCTGCACAAACTAAGGCTTTATTTCACCAATTAGATGCTAAGTTTTTGAGGACAGTAACTCTAGTCACAGCACTGCATATTATAGCCCCAACTGAATTAAAAAGAAACTTTGAGAGAGACAATTTGTAAGAGAACTACAGAACATAATGCATTTCTGGCTAGCCAAAAAGGGTTTGAGAATTAGAAACATACTTGTATATAATAAAAGTATATAATAAATATGAGAACATATTATCTATATCCTCAGATTCATTTTCTAAAATTCTATTTTCAGATGGTCTTATAGATATTAATGGCAGGAAATTCCAGTATAACAGCAAAAAAGTTAATAATTTTAGAATTCATGCTTGCCAAAGGAGAGACTAGCTGGTCAAAACCTAGAAATTTATTATTTTTGCTAGTTCTTTTCTATGCATTATAAGAAATACTATTTTAATGGAAGATCACTTAAATAGCTATTTGGTGTTTAAAATAAAATATAGACTATCTAAAATTCATTCTTGGCCAATATCTGGATAGAAAACCAATGAAATCAGAAATGTGTGCCATTCTATTTCAAATGAGAAAAAAAAAAAAAGAAGTAGTGAAAGTTGCACCAGCAAATAATTCTCATTAAATAGTTTCTCTTCTAACTGGAAATCCTTCCCATTACCTGCAATGAAAAAATAATTCTGGAAAAAATCACCAGAAGTATAGGAACAATGATAATTAAAAAATGCAAATGAAATTTTGACCAAGGAACAAGAAATACTCCTCTTTAAGAAAAGGAAAGGTTCTGAAAGCAAAGTATCTTTACTGTGGTAATAAAAACAACACTGCCACCTTCTGGTAAAAATACAAATTGCAACCTGGAAATATGAAAGGATTTAAATTTAACACTTTTTTCTGTGACCAGCAAATTTTATATGTAGTTACTCAGATTTGCTTACTAACTATAACTTCATGAAATATAATTTTTAGGATTTAAAATATTCATAATTAAATTTGTGGATTTTTTATTTTAATTTATGTATTTATCCTCAGCATATGCCAGTGGGGAAAAAAGGCCAAGCTTTGGAACCACAGATACTTGGATTCAAGTTCTAGCTCTGACACTTACTAGCTTTTTGGCCTTGAAAATGTAATTTTCCTGGGCTTTAGTTGTCTCTCATGTGAAATAACTCTTAGTATTACAGAAAGTATAAAATGTGTAATACGACTAGCACATTTCCTCATACTCAATAGATGAGCAATAACTGGTATTTTCAATAAGCAATAGCAACCTCATTTTCACTAGAATTACTTGATCTTTGTTATATTTTTTTAAAGTGTTTTCATAAGCAGTGTTAGCCAACAAGTTTTGCTGCTTATTTTTCAGACCTTCCAATTGCCTGTCAAAGGCATGTGATAATTATCATTACACAATTTACTTATACATTTAAAAGGAAAGCCAATGCCCTAGCCGGTTTGGCTGAGTGGATAGAGCATCGGCCTGTGGACTGAAGGGTCCCAGGTTCGATTCCGGTCAAGGGCATGTACCTTGGTTGCAGGCACATCCCCAGTAAGGAGTGTGCAGGAGGCAGCTGATTGATGTTTCTCTCTCATGGATGTTTCTAACTCTCTATCCCTCTCCCTTCCTCTCTGTAAAAAATCAATAAAATATACATATTTTTTTTAATAAAATAAATAAATAAAAGGAAAGCCAATAATAACTTAACTTAATCTAAGCAAGCCAAGAGCAAGATGTATATAAGACAAGAAAAAGAGAAGAAAAAATGTAGATAGCCCTAGCCGGTTTCGCTCAGGGAATAGAGAGCATCAGCCTGCGGACTGAAGGGTCCCGGGTTTGATTCTGCTCAAGGGCATGGGCACATACCTTGGTTGCGGACTCCTCCTTGGCCCAGGTCCTAGTCGGGGCTTGTGCAGTGCAGAAGGTAACCAATCAGTATGTTTCTCTCACGTGGATATTTCGTTCTGTCTTACCCTCTCTCTCCCATTCTCTCTAAAAATCAATGGAAAAATATCCTTGGGTGAAGATTTTTTTAAAAAGTAGATATATTTGATACACTGATTTATTTTTTTCCCTTTCCTTAGGTAAACTTCTGCTTTGCTGACAACTAGCAAAGAAACTAGTCAGAGTATTCTGTCATTGGGAAGCCAGATGGGTCAGTTTCCAGATTCTTTGGAAGATCTCAAGAATATAGTTGAGGAGTATGTGCCAGGATGTCTGTTTCATGTCTGTCCGTGTGTTAACCTTCTCCAGTTACTTATGTCAAATCTACTGCATTTTCCTTTACCAGAATTCCTCACATTATCACCACATGGTGCCATACACTCAACCCTAACAACGGATCTTTCCAGGAAATATCCTATGTGAGTGTTATGCCCACATTATTATGGAAATGGTTCACTTATGCACAAAAAGAAGGAATTTATCAAGTGCTAAGCTCTAAGTTTTTATTGCTGAAAGGAAGAGCCTTGGGAAAATTTTAAAAATGGGTAAATTTCTTTGTATTGCTGGCACCTTTCTGCCCCAAGTCAATATTTTCCTATTTTCAGAAGCCCCCAAAGTTACCCCATTATTCCTTTTCTATCCTTTGCTTTCAATCCAAACATTTATTCTTAGAGATCAAATTAAAAATAAGACACAATTAAATCACTCACAAAATGTGATCCACGACCTTTGCCTAAACTGTATTTGGCAGTTTCTAACTTGATTTCACTTTAGAATCATCTAGATTTTTAATAAGTGAATTTAATTGGTCCTGGAGGGGGTTGAACAGGTGACTTCAATTTCAGGCATTGTTAATCATTCAACCCAAACTCTAGTTAATGATTTTTCAAAGAGTTAAAGAATAACTTTTCTCACTAGAGAGAAAGAAATATACTAAAATCATAGTGTTTATTTCCTCTGAATAAGTAATAGGATACAAAGATAGTTAGGTAACTAGAAAAAGTGGAACTCATGCAAACAACCTTATCCCACTGCTACCTTCAAAAACTTCCTGTAGGATCTATTAGCTCCACACCCTTGACAACATTCTTGGACAGATTCCATATCTATGAGGCCTGTTTTTAAGTATCAGAAAGGTCTCAGTGACCTCATACCCCCAAATTAGAACTAACTTGTAGAAAAGCTTGTAGAACTAACTTGTCCTATTAGAAGAGGGATAGTAAACTCACTAGTCCTTCTCATCTTCTGTATTCTCCTGCAGGGGAGTGGGAGAGAGGCAAAAGCTGACACCACCAGGACCTACATAATCTCTCATAGTTCCTAGATGACCTCCATGCCCTCCTTTCTGGCAGGCCTGTAAAATGCTGGCTTAATTATGGGGTGCAATTGTAGGTCCATAGTGACTCCTGAAGTGATCAGTTCCCAGACAGGCTGGTGTTTCCTTGAGCTAACTTCTTACACTGATGGGGAATATAAGACATTTGGGGGAGGGAGGCCTAGCAATCTGAATCTGTGCCAGTAACCTGCCTTCTAACACACACTCTTGCTAGCCGATAATAACTCCATTGATGCCTGTCCTGTCTTGTAGAACCTGTTTCCTGGAATACTCCCAGTTTAGAGGCCATAAACCATAAACCATATACAAACCGCAAACTGGGTTATCAGCGCTGGTGCCAGGCCAGGCCTTTGGGTGTGGTCTCACATCCCCCATCCCAACACATGGGGCTTTTTGCAAAACCTGAGAAAGGTCCGGAAGCCTGATCCAAATTTGGGGGACAAAGAAACCAACAGGTATAAAGGGAAAGCTCCCTCCATATTCACTCATTCAGGATTTGGAAACAGGCATCCCTGAGTCACTGTACTAGTACATATGAAAATAAATGGGTTTTTCCTGAATTTCTGAGTACTCCCTGTGTATTTTTCGGTCGCCTGGTAAATTTTGTAACAACACACCTACTCACACTAGCTCCGGCCTAGACAGATGCTTATCCACTGATGATGGGATTACATCCCAATAAACCCATCATAAATTTAAAATATCACAAGTGGAAAATACATTTAATACACCTAACCTACCGAACATCATAGCTTAAACCAGTCTACCTCAAACATGCACAGAACATTTACATTAGCCTGTACTCGAGGCAAAACCATCTAACACAAAGCCTGTTTTATAAAAAAAAAGTGTTGAACATATCATGTAATTTGTTGAATACTGCACTGAAAGGGAAGAACAATGGTTTTAGAGGTGCTCACCATTCACCCACACAGCCGACAGCACACTGGGCCTGAAGAACGTTTGAAGCATTGAGCTACAGCAAGACACGCTGGCAACACAGTGCACTGGGGCGTATCAGCGGTTTACCCTACTGATGGCCTGGTTGACTGGGACCTGCCTCTTGCTTCCACTGACCAGTATCACCACCCTGGGGAAAGATAAAAATTTAAAGAATTGTTTCTATTGAACATTTATTGTTTTTCCATCATCACAGAATTGAAAAATCCTAAGTCAAACCATTGTTAAGTCAGGGACCCTCTGCAGGACCTCACAGCAGGCAGCTCATTTGGGCAGAATCCCACCAAGACTGCTCAAGAATGTCATGTTTCCTGGCCTCTCAGGGCAGGGAAATTCTTGTCTTCAGATCAATGCAGCTACCCCTGAGGCTTCCCGTATGGTTTAAACTAGGCTTAAGCCAGGCACCCAATTCTGTGATCCTTTCTTCCCTCAACATATCTGGGTACATACTCCATTGTGATGGTAATGAACTCAGCAAACGTCCAGTTACGGAGGAGATACCAGCCTCCTTTCTGAGAAACATCTTTATCACTAGCATGATCCCCAGCCATGTTTTTTTTGTTTCGTTTTTAAATATTGTTTCTAATATTTCTCCTTTACAAATCAACTCTACTGTGGCATAATTCACTCATGGTAAAATGCATCATTTTAATATGTAAGTTCAATTTTTTAAAAAAGACACTAACATTGCCACTGCAGGAAATAGTTTTGCCATGCCCTTTTGCAAATATGGTATTAACTATTGCTCCAATACTAATTTCCTGTGTTACATAATTGCTCTATGGATACATAAAAGGTTAACATTAGGGAAAGCTGAGTAAAACATAAGAAAACTGTGTGTACTATTTTTAAAACTTTTAATAAGTCTAAAACTATTACAAAGTTTTAAAGTCAGATAAGCTAAATCTAAAAAAGATAGGATTCAATTATTGAGGATGATTTTTATAAGGTAAATTTATTTTACTAAAATATTCTGATCGAATATACGAATTCCATTTTTTAAAATATAGTATTTTATTTATTTTTCAGCACTCACATATAAGTTAATGTTTATTGTTTGTGGCACAAAAAAAGGCTGAAAGAGCCTGAATGTGTTGTAGTGAGGGGGAAAATGACACATCTCAAATTAATGTCCAATCTGATCTCTTTAAAAATTATTACACTACTAGAGGCCCGGTGCACGATATTCGTGCACAGGTATGGTCCCTAGGCCTGGCCGGTGATCGAAGCACAAGCATCTGGTGTGGAAGGGCAGGTTCCAGCTGACCTCTGGGCCCTGGGCAGCACCTGGGCCCCCAGGACCCTGTGTGCCCCGATCCGCCTGAGTCATCGGGCCCCGCCCAGCTCCCTTAACACCTGGGAGCCACCTGGGAGCCCCCGCTGGTCGCCGTCTGCAGGGTGATTGGGCCCTGCTTGCACCCGCCTTGGCCTGGTGCCGCCTGCTCACCTGCTCCACCATCCCGCTGTGGTCCCACTCTGATCAGGGCCCATTGGGGCCGGAAGCGCATCCACTGCCACCCACTGCCAGCACTGCATCACTGACACCCGCCATGTTCTGCAAAGCCCCCTAGTGGTCAGCGCACGTCATAGTGAGCGTTCGAACTCCCAGTAGGCTTTTTTATATAGGATTTGGATAACCCACAATGAATTTAATATAACCTTTCCAAAACATTACTTTGCAGTGTCAGGTATTTCACAACCAACCATCTGTAACATGTATCCTACTCATAAATCTTATATATCTATCTTTCATACATGTAAACTACTGTGTGAAGAATTTTTATATTTCATAATGTATGTTGTTTATATTGAATTAAATACATCTGTTGAGATACCACAAATCACCCGATTAACTAAATCACATTCACCAAGTTCAAAAGTACACTGATTTTCCCTCTCCCAACCATCATATGTGCATGTATTCATAAACAGACAAATCATATTTCAAAATATGTACCATTTAATAAGGTTAAATATTTAAAACAAACCAGTATAGTTTGATTTTAAGAAAAATATGTATATACATTTTGCACAACTGTTTACAATAAAACATTTTTGAAAGAAAATAGAGCTAATTTTATTTATATTTTCCTCTAATTTACATAGCTAAACCAACTGTAAAGTTCTCTCCCTGTATAAGAGTTTTACATTTGGATTTCCTACAGGAAGGAAATCCAAATGTTAAGATAAATTAATTACATATGTCTTAAAATAAAAGTTTAAGACATATGTAACTAATCACATACCAAAATCACCACAGGTCGACTGACAGATTCAAGCTTACTTAAAAATCATTACAAATTGTGAAAAATACATGTTATGCAAAATTTTGTTTTTAAAAGTAGCATCATACCAACCCGTATAATCTAGGTGAATTCAAAAGTATAAACAATGTTTATAAATTACAGTAGTGTCTATACTGCCCAATCATGAAAGGAGGTATTCTTTGTAAATATATATATATTATAAATAAGAGACTGACTTCCTTCAAGTGCCAAAATTATTTTCACTTTAAACATTATTTAAAAGTTTGTGAAATGTATCAGAAAACTGAGTAAGTACATAGAATACAATAAAACCCCTGAAACTATCATTATGAATGCCAATTATCTAGTGACTTGTTCAACAAACTATTTTTTTGTATGGGGTAATTTTTTTTCTTCTATTTTTTAGCCTTGCAGTGGTTCTCAACCTTCCTAATGCCACGACCCTTTAATGCAGTTCCTCATGTTGTGGTGACCCCCAACCATAAAATTATTTTCATTGCTACTTCATAACTGTAATTTTGCTACTGTTATGAATCGTAATGTAAATATCTGATATGCTATATGTGTTTTCCGATGGTGGCGACCCACAGGTTGAGAACCGCTGCCTTAGAGGAACTTGTTTTCATAGTTATTTCCTCTCTTGCTGTTGTTTCACATCTCTATCAATGAGTTCCTTGGAATTTGCCATTATTTTACATCTAGAAATTTATTTTTATTCAATCCCCTGCTTCCACATATAGACACAGAAAGCCTAGCCTGTCCTTTAGCCTTGGCTCCAACAGGAGCAGCATTTAAAATGTGTTTGGCTGGGTGGAAGGGAGACTGATTCTGAATCGAGGTATCATGTGTTTCTTTCCAGCCTACCTTGCACTGTCTCTTTGGTTGTTATGAATCTCCTGCTTCCCAAATATCTGGTTTTTGACTACCCATCTGGCCTCAGCCTCTGGTTTTTATATGTTCCTGGTTTAAGTTCATCTGTCTCTCTGATTCCTGACCCACTGCTCCTCTAAGTCTACCTACCACTCAAGTGTGTTTGCATTCCTTCCTCTTGCATTTCAAGACATAAATGCTATTGGTTTCTTCAATCATCATTGGCCACAGATTACCATGAAACATAATCTCTTAAATTTTGTGAATTACTAGTGCTTCTGGTCCAGGTTTCCTACCAGGCCTTTCCTCTCAGTCTGCTATTGTCTGTTATTCTAATCACAGTGTATATATAACACACTGCTTATAAAAAAAACTAACCTTACTAAATTAGTAACCTTACTTCACAAAAATTTCAAGTGGGTATGGCTCAACACTTTTCTTAATCAGTAAAATTCCTGACCAGGCAGATATTGTTTTTGATGATGTTCACTGATCTATTTTCTCCACATTCTGAGTAGACAAAGTTGGCTCAAGTCCGACCTGAATTGATGGAGTGTTGCAACGTTATCAGACATGTGAAATAGCCTATCTTTCAAATGAATGGATCGGTTACAGAGTAGTTTGTTTTAATCAACAATAATAGTGCATGCCTACTATAAGCAAAGCACTATTTTAGGTGCTATAAGAAATGTACTAGCTAATCATTTTTTAATGATAAAAACTAAAGTACTGAGTATCTAAACATTGGTCAAAGTTCATTAAGAAATCTTCTCAAAGAAAACCAATAAAATACATCTTAGTCATGTGTTGTTTTTTAATAAATCTTTTTGTGTCTAATTGGCACTTTTATTTGCTGAAGCTAGTATTTTCTCCAGGAAGATATGTAATTGAATAACACTTTCACAGATTCATATTAAGAGGTAAGTGTTAAAAACAGCAATATCAACAGATTACCTCCTAGATTTCCTGAGTTAAAGTGAAAATATGTATCAACAATGTTGATATTTCTAAATTCACTATATAGTGGGACACAAAGAAGATAAGCTGTGTTATAATCGTTCGGTAACTTTCTGTGATAAAGGACAGATTAGTATATGTCAATTTAAAAACAAATGATATTATTTAGCTGGTTCTAAATTCATGGGTTTTCAATAATAGTTTTTGAAAATCACACATAAATTTAACAAACTTTTTACACCATAGATTTTAACTAATCATTGGCTATTTTTTTTCTAGTTTAGTTTATTAGTTGGGAATTTCATACCTAGACAATGGTGTGTGTGTGTGTGTGTGTGTGTGTGTGTGTGTTGAGGCTTTTGGTGGGGTTTTGAAGGCACAGGTCTGTTTCTTACATTAAAATAAAACAAATGAGTCCATATATATTTATATGCCATAAATATACAAAAAAACATTTAATTATAAAACATCAATTTTTAAAATGATTGTCCATATTGAATAGATAATGCTGCAATGGCAATGTGCATTGTTACAAACGGAGGCCAATTCTCCAGCTATAAAACACTCTCCTCTTTTTCTATTTCAGCCTTCATTTCCTGCTTTGTTGAGGTCACTGTCCATTGAAACAGCAGTCAAAACTGAACTCGAATTTTGAAATGACACATCTGTGTCTAATGGTGGAGGATTATACAAAAAGACTGCAAGTCCATTGAAGAAAATGGTGATAATTTTACAAGTAACACCTAAATGTAAAAAGAAAAAGTAATTATGCATTGGGCTTTTATTACAAAAATCAATTCTCACTGAGAAATTCTTCACAACTAGAAATTCATTACATTAAAAAGTAGAATTAGATAGGCATTATAGTTCTATGTTTTAAATTTTTAAAACTTTAGGATGAAAAGTGATATTCTTCAATAAAAAAAAGTACATTTAAATGAACTATCCTGTATTTTCTTTCTAAACAATAAAAACATACAATAATTATTTTACTCTTGGTTATAATTGTGCATACAGTGGGGCCTTGACTTACGAGTGTCCCAACTAACGAGTTTTTTGAGATAAGAGCCGTCTCTCGGCCAATTTTTTGCTTTGAATTGCGAGCTAACGAGCCAGCTTCAGATACCCCACCGCTAGTTGGCACAGCAAACATCACAGTGAATGCCACAACATCAACCCAGCATCACGTGTCTCACTTGTTCACTTTTTGATTTGACATACGAGTAATTTGAGTTACGAGCTCCGTCACGGAACGAATTAAACTCGTAAGTCAAGGCCCCACTGTATTTATAAAATAAATGTTGTATAGAAGTAATTCCATATTCCATTTCTAATTTTATTAATACCTTATCTATAAAAAACTACAATCAAAAGTTAATGACAAAGAAAAACAGCTTACAACATCCTTGAACATGAAATAAAGTTTCAGAGTTTTCATGTTCATAATGGAAAATAACTCTAAAAATAAAAAAGCTTTGGAGTTCTTAGGAGAAAGCCTCTATGAAAACATATCACATTCAATACTCAACCAAATTTACTTATAAGCATCTACTAAAAATATGAAACATCAAGATTCACTTCACAAGCTTTGATTTGTTTTCAAAGAACTCAGATTTTGAGCTCAGCTATATTAAGAGAAACTAGTTCTGTCCACATCACAAGCATTTAAGTTCCAGTCAAAAAGCTAAATGGTCTTACAATGTAGTTTTTGCAGTGTAGCTACTTTGTTTGTGTTAATCATTAATATTTTACTCAAAATGTGTATTTGAAAAACAGGAATGAGCTAAGTATTTCTAGGTTTATAGGAAAATTAATTACATAAGTACCATTGTTACAATGTTTTTGAAAAATTTAAAGGTCTGTATGCTTGGGGGATAAAATTAGTCACATTTATCACAGTAGGAAAAGAAACAATTTATCTGTATCTTCTGGTGAAAGAGTACAAACATAATCAATTACATTTTTAAACATGAAGACATTTGAATAAAAAATGCTTTTTAGCAGGTAAAAGTAGTAGGAAGATTAATTTTTGTCTATTCTAATCAATACTTAATCTCCTTTTTGTGTGTGTGTAATTTATGTATTTATTTTGGCAGTGGATATTTTATTACTCTGTCATCATAAATTCAGACAGCATTCTCTGGGTCTAAACACATATAAGAGCAATAAGCTATCCTGCTACATTTGCCAAAATAACTGCGAACACAATTGCAATAAAAATAACACATCATGTAAATATTTTCTATCTAGAATTTCTGTTTTAGAAATATTCTAATTTCTTAGGTTGATTTAAAATTATCTTACTCTTACAAACTAGATGCATTGCCTTGTTTCCTTAATCTTAACTTTAATTTATTGCTTAACCAAGACTCTGTAAGAAAGACTGCCAAAGGTAAAGAGGTTAAATATCATGGCTAACTTTCTAAACTTATAAAAAGACTAGAGGCCTGGTGCACAAAAATTTGTGCATCCCTAGGTGCCCCTGGTCGGGCTCAGAGCAGGGCTGATTGGGGAGTTGGGGCGCCACCCCCTGTCATGCACAGAGAAGGGCGGATCGGGGGGAG
>NW_005358650.1:273654-290242 GCF_000412655.1 Myotis brandtii
CCAGCTCCCATTGCTGGCTCCACCCCTGCTTCCCGCTATCACTGGCCGGGGCGGCAAAGGCACCTGGTTCTCTGATCACAGCTCTGCCCCCGGCTCTTAGCTCCCCCCTGGGTTTCCGATCACCGTCAGTGGCAGGGGGCTTCTTCCGTCCTTTCTCTTTCGCCTCCCAGCATTGTGCCTACATATGCAAATTAGCCGCCATCTTTGTTGGCAGTTAACCGCCATCTTGGCTTGCAGTTAATTTGCATATCGCCCTGATTAGCCAATGGGAAGGGTAGCGGTCGTATGCTAATTACCATGTTTCTCTTTTATTAGATTAGATAGAAGATTCTCATAACATGCCTTAGAGCCGAGGACACTTCCCTGCCTCTGCTCTATGTGCTTTCCAAAGCCCAGGTACCGAGATGAACACATGCCAGCGTCTTAGAATTCTCCTTCGGTTTTTGTTAGATTTCCCAAAAAACTTTGAGAGAAGTTATTAAAAGAAAATTAAATGATATGTGATGTAATGAAAGCTATAATGTTCTTCCATTATAGACTGAGTCTTACAGACTCTGAGTAAAGCTTTTGTATCCTGCCTGTACCCAATCTCTGCTTCAGGACGGAACATTTCAAAACCGAAGTAAGTAACAGTAACTTTTTTTTTAAATCTGGACATCATCCATTTACTCTGAAGTTATTAAGAAGTCACTACTTACTTATAGCCACAAGCATACGGGCCATCCTGATGTTATCATAAATCCAGCAGGCTCCTTTCCTTCCACATTCATTAACATCCCAGAGAATACATGTGCTGTCTATTGTGACACCAAAAATAATTGGTCCAGGTATTGAGCCTAAGGATTATATGTGAAACACACATATAAAGTGAAAATTACAGTTTATAGTTACAGAGTTTTATGCCCATGATTATACATATATTTTATACAAATAAGGATAGGTATTAACCTGTCCATTTGCAAATAAATCAGTTCACGTACAAGTAATATGGATAGAAAGAAACATAGGCAAAAATTCTAAAATAATTGAACATAATTATATTTGTCTAACCAATTAAAAATTATTGTAATAAAAATCTCTCGCATATAGTGCACTGACATTTAGTAAAAGTAAATACTTTAATTCACTGCTTTTCTAATTGAATAAGCGTCTTTGAAATTAGCTATTATACTTCTAAGAAATCAAAATAAATTATTGATGCACAAAGTACTAAAAACAGTATGTGTGTTATATGTGTGTATTTGCATGTGTGTACATATACACACATATCAACATATACGTGGATGCATGAGAATGCATGTGTATACACCAATATTAATACTAACATGCTTAGTACTGCTATGTCGAACACACACCCTCCTCCATGTGAGGTCAGAAGGCACAAAGCTTTCACATAATTAAAGAACTTCCAATTGTTACAAATCAAATACATGATTCGAAGTGGTATTTTTTAGACAAAGGTTTCAGCTACATCCAACCTATTCTTTCAAGAGCTGTGGCATGATAGAGTCAGAAGAGCACTGGACCGAGTAAGGAGACCACTTTCCTACTTTCATTTGCACCATTCATTGTATAACTATAGGCAAACCCCTGAATCTCTCTGGGCCTTCATGTACTCATCTGAAAAATGGGAAAGTTGGTTCAGGTGACCTCTAATGTTCCTACTTTTGGTGAGTTTTTTTAAAAAAAATGATCTTAATATTATGTGCATAATTTGTCTTTCTTCTTCTTCTTGCATCTGGTATCTTATAAAATTTTCTGGTATAAATTATTTCTTCCATCAATTCTTAACTATTTTTCATTGTTGATGAAACATAATCATGCCCCAAACAGAGATAAATGCAGGAATAAAAAACATTACAGTAGTTATTGATAAGATTAGCAGAATTTGTTGGTAATGGGTTTTATATGAATAGGAAAAAATGTCTCTTACTATGCTCTATTAGAAATGCATTGATGATCAAATATTACATTTCAAATAAATATGATATACTCTTTAAGGTTATATTTGGAATTGAATTAGAAACAATAGTCAACAAAGCAGGTAGGTAAAAAGTAAAGTCATTATTTGCTTATGTGATATCAAATAATATATCTTTTTAATATTGGAAAATAGTTTCTTCAACAGCAATGACATAGTTTTCTACTGCATTTAAATTAATTACTTTCTTGGCACATACCATAAATAAATAAATCAATAACACTATGAACAAAAATAACCAAGTTACTAATGAATTGAGAAAAATGGCATACCTAATAATCGAAGCATCATAAATTGTATTCCCAAGGCTAGAGACCGTTGCTTTTGATTAACACACCTGGAGACAGTAAATACACATGAAGCCAAAAATGGTTGTATAGCACATTCACACCATGTCTCAAGTATGAATGAGACACAGTGCTGGGACACAAGAGTTAGAGAGAGAAAAGAGGTCAACTAGTCTTTAAAAACAAACTTGCAGTTGAAAGGTGACATAATTTTTTTCAAAATAAATTTTAAAAAAGCAGAGTCCCTATTTTCTAAATAACTCCAATTTCCATGTAGTGAAATATTAAGAGACTTTTTAATGTTTTTAGACAGAGTCTCTAAAACTTCCATTCATCAAGAAGCATGTGAAAAGGTAAGTATCAAGGAACCAAAAGTGAAAAGGGCAAAGTTTATTAGGAGAGAAATAGAAAGGCTGATGAGCTTATGGAAGGGCAGATAGGAAATATTTTTACAAGGAAATGTAGCAGGAAGAGCAACAAAAAGTACAAAACACTGTGAAGAGCCAGATGACAGCTGGCTTCTTATCTATTAGCGCTGTTCACAGGAAGATTTAAAATCACAGCACCTACTGTATGAGGTAGAATGCATGTCATTCTGATTCTGACATATATGGAATGCATTGCATTTCCATCATACTCAGATACAGTTGAACATATTTCAGCTTACAACTGAAGCCTCAGGAAAGAAGCAGAGAAGCTAACCAAATATATAACAGGTGGACAATGCCAGGACACTTTTCACATACATGATCTCATTTAAACCTCAGACATCTGGCGTTCAATAAAGTAGGTTTTCTAAAAGCATCAAGCTAATGATCTTGTAAGGGCTGAATTCATATTAGAACTAATGGTCAATATAAACCGAGTCCTTTTTTTTTTTCTTTTTCATTCAACATGCTGCCTTAGGGATGACAAATTTCAAAATACAATACATACCTTAGGATGGACACAGTTATAGGAGTACCAGCCATAAAGGTAAAAACAATTGCAGCAAAGAAAATGCCAAGGAATATGGGCAAGTTTGTACATCGAGTTTCACATTTTCCAGCTTTAGCTTCATAACCAGAGCTTTCTGCAGGAGGTGTTATTTCTGTTTTCATTTCAATACAGGAACAGTTGTAATATACCTAGAATATTAGACATAAAAATACCGAAAGTGTTTAATTTGAAAACATGTTTTATCATTGTAAATTAGGTGATCTCTAGACATGGTTCTCTCCAGCAGTCTTCATCCATACACAACAAATAACGTGAGAAAGAGTAATTAACACTAAGAAATTAGACAAGGGAAAACAAGCAGCCATATTTATGAAGCAGAATCATCTCTATTTGACTTTTGTGTTCATTACTTCAATTTTTAACCTATTATTGACTCAGGATTTATAAAACAAATTGACAAGAATATAACAATGTGTTATCACACTCATTCTACACTGCTTTCAATGAGCATAATTGTTCAAATAATTTACCTGCTCACTTTCTTCATTTCCATTATAGGACACACAAATAAAGCATGCATAGTGACAATCTCACCATTACACTAGTTTAAAAGAACAAACACTGTAATTGTAATAAGTGCTTCAGTAAAATTAACTAATGTGTCACAAGAGTTGGGGGGAAAATTGCTGCTTTCAATTAAACCTTTTTACTATAATTTTCTGAACTTGTTGAATTGTTTTACCAAAAGCAAACTGTCTCTCTCTTAAGGACATATTTATGAATATCAAAAACTAGAAGTGATTACATTACCTGGTAGGCTATTTTATGTATAAATAACATATACATATAAAATATTATTTTATGTTAAAATTAAAAATATGAAATGTTGAAAGGCAACATGTAAATAAATCACAAGTATTGCTTTTGCATGAAAAAATCAGATTATTTTAAAAATTAGTCATGATTATTTTTTAAAGCCTTTTTATATCTCAATTCCATCCCTGCAATAAATCTTTTTACACATTAAAGGACTCAATGAAGTCAGCAGAGCCAGAGAAGTCAAAAGGAAGTAGTGCTTTTATTGTTCTGAAGTCAGAGACCTTTTTGGGTGCTAAAATGTTCTATGGCCACTGGTACTGATTCAGGACACCCAAACATGCAGATGACACCCCCAAAATAGACTATTTGAGACTCAGCAATCAGATGTATCAAACCGTGAAGTAATGTTGCCTTTTAAATTTTTCAGAAGAAAAAATGAGAAGTTTTTTCTGTCTTTTTTTAAATGTATATATTTTTAATTTTAAAAAATTTATTATTGTCAGTATCACAGATGTCCCCCTTTCCCCCTTAGTCCTTCTTCAGTTCTGTCCTGTTTGTGATGAAACTTTACAACTTTCTTGCATAAAAAAAGTATGCATTTGCCTAAATATAGTTGTAGTTAGTCAGCATCTGTTTTTATATTTTGGGTCACTGGTGTTAAATATAAAACTAATATTTCTGTGAACAAATGCGTATAGATATTTATTACATTATTATCAGTGCATTCACCTATCTGAAATATTCTGTAAGAAAAAAATCCCAAGAAAAAAGGAGTTGTTTTACATGGAATATCTATATATATAAACGACTAAACGACTGTTTGACCGGTTGCTATGACACCCACTGACCATGAGGGGGCAGATGCTCAATGCAGGAGCTGCCCCCTGGTGGTCAGTGTGCTCTATTACATTATTATCAGTGCATTCACCTATCTGAAATATTCTGTAAGAAAAAAATCCCAAGAAAAAAGGAGTTGTTTTACATGGAATATCTATATATATAAACGACTAAACGACTGTTTGACCGGTTGCTATGACACCCACTGACCATGAGGGGGCAGATGCTCAATGCAGGAGCTGCCCCCTGGTGGTCAGTGTGCTCCCAGTGGCCCACCAACCTGGCGGCAGCCACTCATTCCCTCAGTCGTCCTGCAGGTCCAATCTCTGGAGAACAGGCCGGGCACTGACAGACTGGCGCCACCAACACGATCCCGACTGCACTGCTGGCCTCCTGGAAGTTGGCCTCGGGCACCACGGCCACTTCCCCTTGCAAGACACTCCACAAGGAAGAAATGATATAAAAGCGGCCCCCAGGTGGCTCCCAACACCTGGGGTGAACATCAGTGGGACGGATCTGGATCCTGGGCCAGGCAGGGGCATCCAACCACCCTGCTCAGAGGGCCGATCACTTCCCGGTCCCCCGTTAGCTCCCTCGGGACAGGTACTGGACACAGGGCTCACAGCTGGCGAGCACCACTGCAGTGGAACAAGCCTCTCCCAATCAGGACTGACTGAGCATGAGCCCATGGCAGGCGCAGCAGGGCCAGGATGAGCGGGAGTGGCATGCAGGAGGAGCAAGCAGGGGTGACAGGCAGCGTTGGAATGCTGGTTTTGGCCCAAACCCCACAGGCCATGCCGAGGGACCTCACCCATGCACGAATTGGTGTGTTCAGGTTTAGTGTGTGTGTTTTTTGAGGTGTGTGTGTGTGTGTGTGTGTGCGTGCATGTGCATGTGCGTGTTTAAGGTAAGAACAATTACCATGAGATCTACGGTCTTAACTAATCCTAAGTGTACGATACATAATTGTTGACTATCAGTACAATGTTGTGCAGCAGATCTCTAAAGCTTATTAATCTTGTGACTGAAACCTTATGCCTGGCTTCTGAATGGAGGGGGTGGGCCCGAAAGGAAAGAACAGGCATTGTGTGACTCCATAGAGGGATCAAGAAGGCCATCCATACATAGACAAATACATTGCCTCATTAAGGTGAAGTAGCAGACACAAGTTACCTCTGAATGTTTCACTGAAACAGAACTTTTACAACCTGCAAAGCAGGGAGAAAAATATTGGACTCCATCTCTGCCACAGACAGGATAATAATGTGACCGCATGCAGTTACAGTTGGCGTTACAAGGAGTGGTCAAGTTTCCCATGTGTCCTGTCCTGTCAACAAGAAATGAAAGACAAGCTAATTATCTCTGTTATAATATTTAATGAACAGTTCAGAAGCATTGCTATATCTTACCATGCCGTCAATTATTCACTCACTCAGCATATATTTAATTACTAAATAAATAAATAAAACAAAATGTCTGCCTTTTCCCATAGAGCTTAACTTCTTGTGGAAGAGAAAAGGATTTGAAACAATCTATCTATATAAAACCGTAATATGCAAATAGACCAAACGGCAGAACAACCGAACAACCGGTTGCTATGACGTGTGCTGACCACCAGGGGGTGTGCGTGGAACATGGCAGCTGTTGGCCCCAGCAGGATGATGGAGCAGGTGAGCAGGTGTGCCAGACCAAGGTGGGGCACCGGTCGCTGTCATCGGGGCAAGCCTCTGATGGTTACTGAAAATTCTTTGCTCCCACACTCCGCGGTCCCACCCCAGCGCTCACACCTGCTGCCAACGCCAGAGCCACCACTCGCACCCAATGCCGGCCCCAATCACTAGGCACCATCAGCAGGTACAAGCGGGGGCTGCCAGCCCCGATCGCCCCTGAGGGCTTCTCCACCCCCACCCCCCCCAACTCCTGAGTGCAATCTGAGCAGCGGGGGCTGCCAGCCCCGATCGCCCCTGAGGGCTTCTCCACCCCACCCCCCCCAACTCCTGAGTGCAATCTGAGCAGCAGCCGCCACTTGCATATGCTGCCAGCACTGGCCCTGATTGCACCCGCTGCCGGCTCCAGCCCAATCACTCCGTGCTGTCAGTGGGTGCGAGTGGGGCTGGCACCATCAGCGAGTAGGAGTGGCGGTGGCAGGAGCAAGGCTGCTGGCAGACATGGGACTAGGGGCTGCAGCAGGAGAGGCCAGGCAGGGCGTGGAGAATGGGCTGAGACCCGCCCCTGTGCCCACCGCAGCCACGTGGCCCACAGTGCCTTTCAAAGTGCACAAATTTGTGCACTGGGCCCCTAGTAGTTATAGATTATGTCTGTCAGTGAGAAGAAAAACAGGCAGAGTAAGCAACCATAGTTTCTCATTTGATAGCAGAGAACTCCTTTTTTAGGGAGGAGAGGCTGATTCTGAAGATTGTAGGGTGTTCTGCAGCATCCACCCCTGGATGCCATAGCATCCCCTTAGTTGTGACAACCGAAATGTCCCTAGACATTGCCAAATTTCCCAGGAATACAAAGAAATTTTTAAACCTGAAAGGATGAGTAAAATCATGGTGTTCAACATATTCATTTTATCAACAGGAAAAATGAGGCCCACAGAGATTAACTTACTACTTTTCTTTCTTTGTCAAATATAATAGTCCTGGTTCCCAGGCTCAGTGTTGTTCCGAGCTGCCTCTAAATAGGAGGCAATATAAAGGGTTACCCTAAGCAAGGAAACTTCTCCAATCCCATATTTATTCATTGACTCAGCCAATATATATTGAGCAAGTGCTGGGCCCTATGCTAGCTATTGGGAATACAAAGCTGGGCACGCTACTTGTGATCCTCAAAGATTTCAATCTAGGAGTAGAGAGAGATGGACACATAATTATACACAGTCTGGTGAGTGTGGTTA
This sequence comes from Myotis brandtii, assembly GCF_000412655.1. Classification (NCBI taxonomy): domain Eukaryota; kingdom Metazoa; phylum Chordata; class Mammalia; order Chiroptera; family Vespertilionidae; genus Myotis; species Myotis brandtii. Next base: position 281,417 of record NW_005358650.1, read on the forward strand.
TAAAAATGCAAAGTGTATTTTAGAAGCACTGGGCAATGAGATTTAAAGCAAGCCAACATTTAGATAAGTGGATCTGAAAGGGCTACTGTCTGAAATGAGTTTAAAGGATATGTTAGAGTTAGCTGGGTAAATGGGGCAGGTGAAGGGAACTTCAGAGAAGCTGGTACAAAGGCATAAAGGTGAAAAATATCACCCTCTACAAAAAATATGAATGATGTCTGTGACAGAGAGTGATGGGAAATGCAGGTGGAGACGGGTCAAGGACCAGATTATTGAGGGCCTGATGGGCCTTGTTAAAAACAATGAACTTTAACCTATTTTGAAAAGGCAATAAAAGTATTTTCAGGCTGGAAAGTGACATTGTCAAAAGGCCATTTTAAAAGATAATCCTAGGAGCTATACAGAGTATGAATTTTAAGAAAGAGGACCAGTTACAATACCCCAGACAATAAGTATTTCTCATAGTTTATGAGGTTGTGTAAAATAATGCACAAATCACCATTACAAACATTGGATTACCAAAGCAGGCCCGAAGATCCTATAGATTGTCAAAGCAATATAAGAACAATAGGAAATTTTAATAGTTAATAGATTTCTAAAAACATGCTTAATCATCTTTCAATTGAATTTAGTATTTTGCCCATATTAAATAAAGATTTAACAATGAATTCCACCTGAAACCTGTATAATTTTGTTAACCAGTGTCACTCCAATCTATACTAATAAAAGGGTAATATGCTAATTAGACCAGGTCAACCAGACATCTCCCGGATGTCTGACTTACATCTGTACAAAGCCACAGTGGCAGGGGCCGAGGCAGAGGAGGTTAAGGGTGATCAGGCCGGCAGAGGAGCAAGCAGTTAGGGGCGAGATCAGGCCGGTGCGGGGGAACAAGCAGTTAGGGGCAAGATCAAGCTGGCGCAAGGGAGCGAGCAGTTTGGGGACGATCAGGCCGGCAGGAGAGGGCAGTTAGGGGGCGATCAGGCCAGCAGCGGAGGGCAGTTGGGGCCAATCAGGCCAGCACGAGAGGGCAGTTGGGGGTGATCAGGCAGGCAGGCGAGCAGTTAGAATCCAGTGGTCCCGGATTGTGAGAGGGATGTCCCAGAATAAAAATAAATAAAATATTATTTCAAATAGAAAAAATATAAATATTAAAAATATCTCCTGAAATAATCAGTATTATTGATATTAAGCTTTTTGGGTATACTTTACATTAACTTATTAAAAACCCTAATTCATTCATTTATAGTCACAAAAGCTGTTTTAAACCCACCTGTGCTACATGGCAAAGAACAAAGACTCATCACACCACTGAACTAGAAACCCTACATCTTCGCAACCTCCTTGTTCTTTCTCCTACTCACTCATGGCGTATTTTTAAATTTCTTAAGTTTGTTCTTTCCATATATTTTTCCTTATACATGTTTCTTGAATGAGACTATTTTGACCAAGCTGTCCATGATGTGGGCATTAAATGCAGGTTACAGGGCTAAAATTAAGAATCTGTGGTACAGGAAAAACAGTTATCTGACAACATCACATCTCCTATGTGACATCAATGTCTATTTCTTCCTATATTGATATCTATATAAACACACACGTGAATGTGCATGTATGTGTGTGTGAGTGTATACTTACTTTTAGTTTTTTTTCCATCACTAACAATGTGTATATACATTAAACACTATCTCTGTGTCCCAGCTCTTGCCATCTCTGGATGACCAACCCCCCACCCTCCACATGCACCTCAAACTGACAACATCTCTCTGGCCTTGCCTTCTGATCAGACTAAGGACAACTCATCTGGGAGTAACTCTTGTTTAAGGTAGAAAATACCAAAGGGACTCACATCTCTATCATTCATCTGTCAAGGTGATAAATTAGTGTTACATTATCCAAAACTTTTTGTTCTTCCAAGAGGAACATACAAAAACAGTCATTTCTTGGGACAGGTTTGGGTGAAATTTACCAATGTGAAAGCCAGGTCTGCCCAACTTGCCTCCATCTATCTTTCCACAGTCCCAGATATTTTTCTACTATTTCCAGACACAGGACTGAGTCCATTCAAACAGGTCCCTGAACCTAGCCTTCACTTTCTAGCATTTATTGGCTTAACATATCTCCTCTACTCTTCCCTCTTCTAAAATCTTTATCTCTCAAAACTTTTCACATCCTAAAAGGATATTTATTCCCATTTTTCTCTTATGCCATGAAGCCTTTCCTGAATCTAGTCAAAGGAAACTGAAAAGTTCTCTTTCTGAATTCCATAGCCCTTTGTATGTCTCTCATTACCTAATTGTTCATTCGCTGTTTTGTTTCCCAGTCTCTCCTCTTACGCGGAAAACTCCTTTAGTGTATGAATTTTTGCTATAAGTTCTGCCAGAGGGAGCAGTCACAAATGCTGACCACATGCAGCGGAGCTGAATTAAACACGGCTTTAGAACACTCACATCTCATTCATGTAAAAGAATGACAGACATGAACAGCAACCTCCAGTCCTAACTGTTAATGGCAAACTTTCCCAAAGTGTATCTCCTTAGGTTATCTGAATGCCAAGTCATACAAAATCATGGAGTCCCTGACCTGGACTACCATCTCCCTCAACAGCCTCAAACAATTAAGGCATCACTGCAGGCTATAAAATACTAGTACACTGTCATGCAACCTCCTGCCTGAACCCGTGCTCAGCTTAACAAACTTAACTTGTTTGTTAAGTGTGAAACAAACAAGGGCAAAGAAAGTAAAATGGTTAAACCAGTCATAGGTAGAAACATGTTTACAGATCAGAAGGATAAGAAGTTATTTATTCCTCTACAGAAACAGGAACTTCTAAAGCAGATAAAGCAATGATTAGTATCATCTAGGACTAGCTTCATTTTAATTTCTCTCCTAACCCATTTTCAGCTCACCTAATACAAGACTTTCACCATAGGAAGGCATTTTCATTTTTTAAAATTTAAATTAATAGGAACAAACAATGTGAAAGCCTCCCTACAATGTGAATCCCTTCCGGGCAAAGAATCTGCTATATGAAATCATTGTAATCTAAGCATAGTACCCAGTACAGAATAGTTGCTCTCTGAATAAATACCCAACTTTTAATAAGATGTCTATTATTTAAACTAAAAAGAAAAGGTGCCTATGCTTACAAAAGAAAAAGCCTTTCAGATAAAAAATTAAAAAGCCAATCTCTCATCATTTTATCATATATTTAGAAATACACACATAGTTTATTAGATATTAATATCAAAAAACAATGAAATATACTTACCCATTATATGATTCAGACACTCCCGCAAATGGCTCATTTTCACAGCTGGCATAAACAAATACAAAGCTGAGCACAAGTGCAATTAAAGATGTGAGCAAAGCAAACTTCATTGTGTTTTTACATGTCATTCTGAGCTTCGAAACAATAACACCACCTAAAATCTGACCCAGAGCAGCTCCAGGAATTAAAACAGCCCCTAATGAGAAAGAAGACAGAAAACATACAAATATACTCAGTAACTCCTACCAACAACTGGAAAATATAAAAAACAAACAGCAAATTGGTTTTAACATATGAAAGCACTCGTGATTTAGACACATGAATAAATGATTTGTTATATTAAGAGATTAATAAAATTAATGTTTTAAATATTAACATTAATATATAGTCTATTAGCTATATAGCTATACAGCCTCTGTACCTATCAAGTTCATTTAAAATATTGTTTGATGTCAGAAAATCAGAAACTTTTATCAACATCAGTATAAAGTTTAAATTTCAAGGACTCGGCTATCTAAAAGTATATGCTATTCCATTAAACATTTAACATGGTACAGTAAGATTACATTAGAACAAAGAAAATGTCTTACCTCCAAGGGTAGCTGCAAAACTGGATGATAATCCAAATTGATTTTCTATAAATTTAGGTAAAAATGTAGCAAATCCAGTAGTAACTAAGGCTTCTGTAGAAGTTGATATAACTAAACACATAAAGACAGTATTCCTCAAGGAATTCTAAAGAAAAAATACAGTTCACCAAATGAATAACTATGATACAGCACAGAATGTGCAAAATACAGCACAGAATGGCAACTTTTTAATAAAAACCATATGCTTATCCATAACATTTCAGCTTTTTCCTCCAGCATAAAAGTATAAATGTGGGTTAAAAAGCTTTATGTAGAGAATGTTGAGAAAATGTACCTGTGAAGCACTTGAGAGGATTGACAAATGATGCATCAGTAGGATGACTGTGCCTGTGTCATATGCCAGGGACCAGAAAAAGGAGGTAAGAGCCCACTTGGAAAGCCGGCCTTCCCCAGTCTTACTGTAAAATCTCCATACAATAAATCTGCCCCTTATCTGACATTTTTATTGTGTTCTGAATTACTATGTCCAGTAAGTGAAGAACTTCACTGTGAGCATAGAATGGCCTTTAAGTATCAAACTTGTAGTATTGTTCTATGAGTCTACATCTCAGTAGTTCAGAACCTTAAATAGGCATAGAGTTAAGTCATTTTAAAAAGGTGTCTATGTTGCTAGACTTCTCAGAATGTTATCAATCTATCAGAAGGGAGTATAGACATTCATTAATTCAGTATACTTTACCATACATCGAAAACCAAAGTATAGTTGGAATATTAAATACAAAAAATTCATAAAACCAACCACAATACACACACACACACACACACACACACACACACACAAACACAAGAGTCAGAGGCAGATGATCTAAGAAAAAGTAAATAATTTTAAATCTCAAAAAGGTAAAATTATAAATTTCTTTCTGTATAAAACTTTTATGATGCTAAATAGAAAGAATGCTTTTCTGCTGAGTTCAGAGAAATAGACCATTAACACTTGTTTCTTTAACCTCAAGTTCAATCCAAGTAACCACTAACCTCCACTTCTTTTACAAGGCAAACATACAGGTTTGGCATTCTCAAATATATATTTACAATGCAATGATAACTGATCAATCCATTACATAAAGGAAATGGCATGGAATAACGGGTTATTGTGCTAATAAGGAACCACTTAATATTGATATTGCCAATAAGATAACTCATGTTCTTTCAACCATTCTATTCTGAAATAGTTTTCATTTACTCAAAGCTCAAAGAAATTAAATCTGGAGAGTTTTTTACAAGAGCTAGAATAATAGTAAATAAGCAAACAGCAATGAATGCATTGTGGAAATAGTCAAACAACAATGCATTGTGGGAATATTTGTATAGATATATATGTGTTTATGTATATTTGTAAGGTATACATATATCTACATATGTATGTGTGAGGGGGTGGGTGTATGAACCATGTTATTTTACCTTTATTGCAGCTGGAAAATCTTTAAAACTTTTCCCAAAATCCTCGTCTATATGATCTAAGGAACTATTACTCTGATGAGTCTGGGAAGTTTTTCCATCTTGAATGTTCGCTGTACCTAAAAAATAGTAAATGTACTTGCTCTATCATGTCATTCTTCATTTAAAAAATGCTTTTTAATTGACACACTTCTACACGTATATAAATTCCATAACATAAGAAGCCAGTTCCCCTTTTTGTCAAAAAAACTGTATAAATATCCATGTCTGCAATCTGGCAAGAGTTAATATTATTACAATTAGCAAGGGAAGTTCCAACTGGTCTAAAATTTAAGGTGAGACACTCTTCCTCTAATCACATATTCATTCTCTTTATTTAAAAATCTTTCTTTAAAACTATCTCTTTTGTTCAAATGTTTCTCTTTCACATCTTTTATATATTAAATAAAGTATGTTTGTGGCTTTTTTTCTTTTACTCTCTTTAATTCTAACATACTTTGCAGATGAAACAATGTTTAACATCTATTACAAAGTCCCTTTGATTTTTAATAATGGTTCTGTGAATAAACCTGAGAAAACAGTCAATATATTGAATCATCAGTTGGATATTCTAAGGTAGAAGGAAAAAAAAAATCAGCCCAGCCAGTGTGGCTCTCTTGTTGAGCACTGATCCATGAACCAAGAGGTCCCCAGTTCAATTCCAGGTCAGGGCACATGCCCGGCTGCAGGCTCAACCCCCTGTACTGGGCATGCAGGAGGCAGCTGGTTGATGTTTCTCTCTCATCGATATTTCTTTCTATCCCTTTCCCTTCCTCTCTCTCAAAAAATCAATAAGAACATCTTTTTAAAAAAAAAAAAAAAAAAAAGCAATGGTTTCATCTACTTCTACTCTGTCAACATTTGTTTTACCCATTTCCAAATGGTAATTATCTATCCTGTTTTAAATAATAGAAACAATACCTGAGCCTAGAGCAGTGATGGCGAACCTATGACACACGTGTCAGAGGTGACACACGAACTCATTTTTTTGGTTGATTTTTCTTTGTTAAATGGCATTTAAATATATAAAATAAATATCAAAAATATAAGTCTTTGTTTTACTATGGTTGCAAATATAAAAAAATTTCTATATGTGACACGGCACCAGAATTAAGTTAGGGTTTTCAAAATGCTGACACAACGAGCTCAAAAGGTTCGCCATCACTGGGCTAGAGAAACATACATACGTCTATATAAGCAAACAACTATGCATTATGGAAATATTCAAACAACAATGCATGTCCCATCTAATAAAGAGGGAATATGCTAATTGACCCTCACACTGTTTCAAAGATGGCAGCACCCACAGCCTATAAGGAGGAAATATGCTAATTGACTGCCCCACCCTCAAAGATGGCAGCACCCACAGCCAATAAGGAGGGAATATACAAATTGACTGTCCGTCCTCAAAGATGGCAGCACCCACAGCCAATAAGAAGGGAATATGCTAATTGACTGCCCCGCCCTCAAAGATGGCAGCCCCCACAGCCAATAAGGAGGGAATATACAAATTGACTGTCCGTCCTCAAAGATGGCAGCACCCACAGCCAATAAGAAGGGAATATGCTAATTGACTGCCCCGCCCTCAAAGATGGTGGCGCCCACATCCAATAAGGAGGGAATATGCTAATTGACTGCCCTGCCCTCAATGATGGCCACGCCCACAGCCACAAGATGGCTGTGCCCAGTCCCCTCAGCCCTGCTAGGGCGGCAGGCACACGGCAAGGTTGGGCCTGCCCCCAGGTGGGCCCGGCCGCTCTGCACACCTGCCTCTGGAATCGCCCAGTCCCCTCAGTCCCCCAGCCGTCCAGGGCTGCCCGAGGCTCAGGTAACCAGGGCCGCCCGAGGCTTGCGCTGCCGGCAGTGGCAGCAGCAGAGGTGTGATGGGGGCATCGCCTTTCCCTGATCCTTGGGTCGCCTCCCGCCCCTGAGGGCTCCCGGACTGTGAGAGGGGGCAGGCCGGGCTGAGGGACCCCCTCTAGTGCATGAATTTTCATGCACCGGGCCTCTAGTAAAGCTATAACAGTTCTAGAGGAGAGTAGAAGAGAATATCTTTGTAACCTTGGGTTAAGTAAAGAGTTTCCAGGTACCACACCAAGAAGCACAATCCATAAAAGAAAAAATATCTACAGATCACATTTCTGACAAAGAATTGTGTCCAAAAAATATATTTTAAAATCTTTTAAAACTTAACATTGAGAAAAAAAACCTAATAAAAGAAAATGGATAAAAACATGAAGGAGAAATATGGATAGCAAATAAGCATATAAAAGAAGATCAAAATCAATAGTCATTAGGAAACTGCAAAGTAAAATAACAATGAGATTCCAATATAAACTCACTAGAATGGCTGAAATATTTTTAAAATGACCATATCAAATATAGATGATGCAGAGCAAATAAAGCTCTCACAATTACTAGTGGGAATGCAAAATTGCACACCCAGTTTAAAAACCAATTTGGCAGTTTCTTACAAAAACATGTATTTACCATATGATCTAGACATTCCCCACCTAAGTAATTACCCAAGATAATTGTAGGACACACACCCCCAAGTGCATGAATTTCGTGCACCAGGCTATCTATATATATATATATATATATTTGAACTTCATGATTATACAGAAGCAAAATCTCAAAGAGAAAGAAATAGATTTTCTTCTATTAATCTTTTCTTTTTTGAGCAGACTGTAGTGAAAATGAGTATACTACAACATGTCTTTGATAATTAAAAGAAAAGAACTTGTACTTTCAACAGCAAATAAACATCAATAATTTAAAGCAGATGGGCTCTTGAAGTTAGTGACTAGATAAATACAGACTAACAGTTTAAAAGATATTGTATCTTATATAGATATATACAGCAGGATTCCAGATAATAAGCAACAAATTTAATAAGTATATAGTAAATAGGTGAATATGTATAGTTTTGCTGATTATGAATTGGAAAATTAAAAGAAACCATGAATATTAAGATTGCTACGTAATATTTCCCAAAATAGAGAGAAATAGACTTACAGGTCCAGGAAGCGCAGAGAACCCCAAACAAAAGGAATCCAAAGAGGACCACACCAAGACACATCATAATTAAAATGCCAAGAGCAAAAGACAAAGAGAGAATCTTAAAAGCAGCAAGAGAAAGAGACTCAATTACCTACAAGGGAATACCCATACGACTGTCAGCTGATTTCTCAACAGAAACTTGGCAGGCCAGAAGGGAATGGCAAGAAATATTCAAAGTGATGAATACCAAGAACCTACAACCAAGAATACTTTATCCAGCAAAGCTATCATTCAGAATTGAAGGTCAGATAAAGAGCTTCACAGATAAGGAAAAGCTAAAGGAGTTCATCACCACCAAACCAGCATTATATGAAATGCTGAAAGGTATTCTTTAAGAAGAGGAAGAAGAAAAAGGTAAAGATACAAATTATGAACAACAAACATGCATCTATCAACAAATGAATC
>NW_005358650.1:290290-291964 GCF_000412655.1 Myotis brandtii
GAGAGGAGTTATGGGGGGAAAAAAGAGGAACAAATGTAATAATCTGAACAATAAATATTTAATTTAAAAAAAAAGTTTGCATAGGCAGAAAACTGAGATTCTAAAAAACAAATAAATTTTCTAGAGTTCTTACCAATCATATAGAAAGCAACACTTGACCTAGAATTGGACTGAAACTTCCTTGTCTTAAAGATATTATTTTTACCTGGTAAATGTTTTGGAAAGCAAGAAAAAGGTATTATCAAACACCAAGCACAGAAACAAGCCATAAGAAATCCAATCCACCATGCTCCGAGCCATCGCGGATCCTTCTCAGTGATATCAGTGCTATGTGACAGAAAAACAAAAGGTCAAAGTCAACTCTATTTTTGTTCATTAAAACTCAGTTATGATAATTATATACTTTATAATTCAAGTACATTTATAGAGGAATATTTTTATAATATCCAAAATTTTAAGAGGAGCCATTCTGATGAATCAGATGACTGACAGCAAGCATAAATGAGAGCTATAAGAATAATGGTTTGCAACATATTTCAGAATGGCAAATAAGACATAAAAATTTAAACTATTTAAAACTAAATATATTATTGAAAGTACACATAGAATTTCTGAACATTCTTTGGCTAAGTTTTCATTCTCTACTATATTAAATACGTCTCACAGCATATCTGACCTATGTTAAAAGCCCATATACTGTGCTTCAAATTACAGCATTCTTTTAAATATAAGTCTTTGTAAAATGATTCATTACATTTTTTTATAATGGTTTCATATTTTATAATAGACTCTTCCCCATAATACTCCACTCCCACAAAACTTATGCAATTCTCCACTGAAATTAAAATGTCCTTTCTTAAAATCCAGCTCTCTGCTTCAAGACTTCCCCTGACACCTTTTTCTATAGTCTCTGTATGAGACAAATAAATATTACCTATTACTATCCTCCATGGTCAGTTGGAGATCTCTAAGATATCTAAGATATCTTAATTGTGATCTCTAAGATATCATCAGAGATACTAGAGAATTTAGTCTGAGAATCATACACTCTTGACTCTTCAAGCTATCTACCTCCAGTTAAATCTACTAAGAACATAACTAATTTTGATTAAATTCTTCTTCAGAACAATTTATGGCATCTTATATGTGTATAGAAAAATTATACCAGGTGACTATTAAATATCCTTATTTATGAATAATAAATGTTTTTATACTAAGAGATGGTATGGATTAACTCATGAAACAATGTAACCAAAACATTACATAAAAATTGTTGTGTATTCAATTTTGTTTCCTGAAAAAAATCTTCATAATATACTAAGGAAATACTGTGCAAATGTTTCTGTCTATGATGTTAACACTATAATCTATAATAATAAAAGTGAAATATGCTAATTAGACCAGACAGCTGAACAACCTTCTGGATGTCCTTCCAGATAACCCGGCAGCCACCACAGCAGGCAGGGGGCCAAGGCAGAGGGGCAATCAGGCAGGCAGGCAGAGTGGTTAGGGGTGATGAGGCAGGCGGGCGAGTGGTTAGGGGCAATCAGGAAGGCAGGCAGGCGAGCGGTTAGGAACCAGCATTCCCGGATTGCGAGAGGAATGTCTGACTACTGGTTCCCAAAGGGTCCTGGATTGCGAGAGGGTGTAGGCCAGGCTCAGGCCCCCCCGCCC
>NW_005358650.1:292058-293398 GCF_000412655.1 Myotis brandtii
ATGAATTTCATGCACCAGGCCTCTAGTAATGAAATAAATTTAAAGAAAAGAAAAACAGATATTGCCTTGCCTGTGTTCCAAATCAACATCAATGTACACGGTTAACAGCTGTCCTCCCAGCACATAGCCAACAGCAGGGCCTAATATTGACATAGAATAGCCAATTCCTAGAAGGACAAAGACAAGGAAAATTGCCATCTGTAGTCTGCTTTAAATGTCTAACAATAGTAAAGAAACAAATATTTTACTGTAGAAAAATCAAAATGGTTAGAATTACATGAAAATTACACATGTTAGCCCTAGCTGGTTTGGCTTGGTGGATAGAGCCTCAGCCTGCACTTTGATTCCCGCCAAGGGCACATAGCTTGGTTGCAGGTTCCTCCCCAGCCCGGACCCTGGTCAGGGTACGTGCAGGAAGAAACCAATCAATGTGTTTCTCTCACATCAATGTTTCTCCCAGTCTTCCCCTCTCTCTTTTCCACTCTCTCTAAAAGATCAATGGAAAAATATCCTCAGGTGAGGATTAACCAAAAAAAGAAACAAAAAAAGAAAATTACACATATTTTCACTAAAAAAAATATGTGATGCCATTTGAATGGTATCACTTGTAAAATCCAAGAGCTTAACTTATATAATTTAAAAGCTGTTACACTATAATAATAATAATTGCAATAATAATAATTGCAATAAATCCAGTTATTATAAATCCATGGAGGGTTATATCTTTAACTGGTGGCAGAGGTAGTGCATCGACTATCATCCTTTACAGATGGTTGTAGTAATTATTGTTTACAATCCTTATGGAAAATATATGAAAGTATAAGCCTTTTCTACTCTGTACACACTACAATAGCCTTCTTTATTTTATACGACAGCAGCTGATAAAAACCTGGATCTGGTCATTAGTCTGTTTCTTAAAAAACAAGCAATTAATTTAGCCATATGCTTTTAGTGAATCTTCCATTTTTACTTGCAGCAAAATTAAACTGACCTTATTTCTCTCAGATATGTAAAAATTCATCATATGTAACATTTTAACTTTGCAAATTAAGCCCTCACCAAACTCTGAATCAGTGGGTACCCTGATCTTGGGCTTTCCAGCCTCCATGAGTTTTAAGAAATAAATGTATGTTGTCTATAAGCTAACCAGTCTATGTTATTCTATTATAGCAGTATGAATGGCTTAAGATAGTTTTCTACATTAGAATAATAAATTGATAAAGTAAAAACTCATGTGCAAATAAATTGCACATTAATTGGCTATAGGGCCATGGATTGGATGTAGGGCCATGTAGCTCTACCTTGCAGGTACATCAGGAAAGAAATTTGAGAGAAATTTT
>NW_005358650.1:293570-297462 GCF_000412655.1 Myotis brandtii
GGGTTAATCTGAAGTGGAAACTCCACAGAGTTTCTGGGCACCTGTGTTTTCTTTTGTTGACTTTAGTCAATAGGATGTAGTAAGTCCTACAGACTGGCAGAGCTCGATCTCCACATCCTGTGTAAATCAGCCTGAAATTCAAGCAGTCTACAGAGTCTACTGCTTGAATGGCACTTCCAGGAAGGCTGGCATGCCCAGTATAAGAAATAGTGCAGGACATTCAACAAAATTCAATGGAAAGACATATTATGTCAGTAAATAATAAAACAAAAAAAAGCAAGTATCTCATAGATACTCTTTATGACATTACAACTAATTTTAAATAAGCATATATGTTTTACTTATTAATTTAAACATCAATCAGATGAAATGATACCCAGACATTCATATTTCAGAGCAAACTTACCTATATAGAGAGAAGATTTGTGTGTGGGCACAGAATCATCAAGAAAGGCTGTTCCCAGGGTATAGAGGGGAGTTCCTCCTGCTCCCAGCAACAGTTGTCCCAAGATGAAGACGTACAAGAAGTTGGAAAGTGAAGAACTTGAAGAGGTACAACCGGTTCTATTCCTTGCTATTACGCAAGTATCTTTAGGGGGAGAAAAATAAAATTGTGAACATAAAGATATTCAGAGAAAGACAAACACCATATGATTTTACTTATAATTTCATAAACAAAATAAATTAACAAACATAATAGAAACAGACTCATAGAGACAGAAAACAGACTGACAGTTGAAAGAGGGGAAGGAGTTGAGGGGTTGGGTGAAAAAGGTGAAGGGATTAAGAAAAAAACTTATGGTGATCATCAGAGGAAAGGGGGAGTAGGGGGAGGTAGAAGAGGGCATAAATGGTGACAGAAGGATACTTGATTTGGGGTGGTAAATACACAAAACAATATACAGATGATGTATTATAGAATTGTACACTTGAAACCTACATAATTTTATTAACCAATGTCACCCCAATAAATGCAATAAACGAATAAAGGAACACAGAAAAAAAATCTATAAAAAAAGAAATTCAGCCGAAACCGGTTTGGCTCAGTGGATAGAGCGTCGGCTTGAGGACTGAAGGGTCCCGGGTTCGATTCCGGTCAAGGGCATGTACCTGGGTTGCGGGCACATCCCCAGTGGGAGATGTGCAGGAGGCAGCTGATAGATGTTTCTCTCTCATCGATGTTTCTAACTCTCTATCTCTCTCCCTTCCTCTCTGTAAAAAATCAATAAAATATATTTTAAAAAAAAAAGAAATTCAGCTAATAATTTAAATATTTATCTTGGAGAAATGGTTGATTCTAGGACTGGGCAAGAATTATACAGGATGAGCCTGGATCATCTCATAGTGCCAACAAGTAAAGAAGTGTTAAAAACAAACAAAACCCCACAGTGATAGAGGTCTATCAAAGGGACACATGAGCCAACTGAAAGGATTCTGATAGCCAAAGCTGGAATAATTTGAGCAACAAAATAAAGTATTGTTGGAATACTGTGTGTTTGTGTGTGTGTATAATATCCCCACTGAAAATCAAAAGGCTAAATAAACAAATGTGGCCGAAACCAGTTTGGCTCAGTGGATAGAGCGTCAGCCTGTGGACTGAAAGGTCCCGGGTTCGATTCCGGTCAAGGGCATGTACCTGGGTTGCGGGCACATCCCCAGTATGGAGTGTGCAGGAGGCAGCTGATTGATGTTTCTCTCTCATCGATGTTTCTAACTCTCTATCTCTCTCCCTTCCTCTCTGTAAAAAAATCAATAAAATATATTAAATAAATAAATAAACAAACAAACAAACAAACAAATGTGGGAAGAAAAGAAAAATCTTTAGTTCAGAAGCATGTCTAGTAATTTATGTCAATAGTCTACCCTCAAAGAGGTGGAACATAACACCCCACCACTTCTAAAGTGTGGGTGCACATAGTGACTTTCTTCCAAAGAGTACGTATGGGAGGCAAGAACAAAAAGAGCGACTTCGCAGTGTATTAACCTGAAAAACAGTACCTCAGTCAGGTGATCAAGATCATCATCAAGAGTGGTAAGTGATATTGAGAGTGTATACCCTTGATATGATGTGATGAAAACGGCATTTTGCCTGTGTGGTCCTCTCCTAAAAAAACTCATAACCCAGTCTAATCACCGGGAAAACACCAGGTAAATCTCAGTTGAAGGATATTCTACATCTGACTAGCACTTCTCAAAACTGCCAAGGTCATTGGAAAAAAAAGGGAAATATCTGAGAAATCATCATAGCCAAGAGGAGCCAATTGAGCATGACAACTAAATATTACACAGTACCCTCGATCAGATTCTGGAACAGAAAAGAACATTAGATAAAAATTAAGGAAATGTGAATAATGTATGCACTTCAGTTAATAATTACAAACACTAATGGATGATATAACAACATTAGTTCATTAATCATAAGAAATGTAGCATACAAAGTTAAGAATCGGGGGAAATGGAAACTACTATCTTCACAATTTTTCTGTAAATCTAAAATTGTTCTGAAAATCAAGTTTATTAAGATTTTTTAAAGTACAGAATAAAACAACCCATTATAAATACAGGCTTAAACTTTCATAAAAATTAATAGTAAATAAATAAATCATGAAAATATATAACAGCAATTTTAGTTAAGCAGATTCCACCAGAAGATGCAAGAATAAACAGAAAAGGTTAAAACACAGAATTTAATTTTCATCTTTCTCAGTCCAAGAGCACAAATTGTTAAAAATAGGCAAGGAAAGAGAAAACTTGAACAAATTAATTAGTAACATTGAATTTAGGAAAGCATGTCAAATTCCATTCTCTGATAAAATTGTGCCTTCCATATTTAGGTCTCATGGACAAGTGTAAGAAACACTAACCAAAATATTACAATGCAAAAATATCTATATACATTCCAAAGAGTAAATGACAATAAAATATATGTTCAAAATAAAACAAAACTAGAAACTTCTAGGCCCTTCAATCTAAAATTCAAAAAAATGTAAAACTCTATTAAAGTATTATTAGATCAAAAAACTTTGGAATTACAAAGTTTCTTGAAATGATACTAGAAACAATGCACATCAAAAATTATATGATAAAACTACTATAATACTTACAAGAAAGCATCTTATTCAAACAGAAAAAACACACCAAAAATAATGAAATCAAAATTTAAAATATATAAAAATAAATCACACATTAATGAGCTGCTCCCAACACTACCACCACTGCAGCTAGGTGAGGTTATTATAGAATAATCTATAGAGAAAATAACATACAAAATATACCTAAAAAAACAATAATGAAAGAGGCAAGCAATTAAGAGGCCTCCCTAATTAAAACAAAGAATTAACAAATAAACAAATCTGATTAATAGAATTAAAAAATATTATAATTAACAAAAAGTAATTTGAAATAATCCGTAAAATATGCCAGTGGCTAACATAATGAAAAAGAAGAAATTATATATGTATACAAATAATACATGAAGAGAGGAAATAAACTCTAAAGAGAGGAAATTTTTTTTAAAATCACAAGAGATTACTTAGAGCAGATTTCTAGCAAATAAATTTGAAAATCTAAAATGATTAAATTCTCAAGCCCATAGTTCAGAGATTGCCGGAGACCAATTCCAGCATGTCATAATTTCAAGAGTTTCATCAAAGGTTGATGAGACTTGGGGACTCAACAGGGTTGAGTCACACATGTAGTCACCTGTTGGGAATGGCTGAAGGCATTTCCCCAAACCTGAAAGGGATTATTGTTTGGCTGCCAGACAGCTAAAAGGGCATCTTAATCTACATGTTATTGCCTCCTACTGGCCAAACACCTGAACAGCCGTAGGCTAATTCCTCCATTCTGACAATGGACTCTGTACTGAAACCCTGACCCTTTCAAGTGTATA
>NW_005358650.1:297555-324568 GCF_000412655.1 Myotis brandtii
CTGAGAATTTAGATCTTGGATCTTAGCTCCTTTAGCTGGGCTCCTCTGACCCCCAAATGCCTTTCAAAATTATACTTCATCTCTGGACTCTTATTTAAAATCTATGCACAGCTTTCTCTAGATTCCTGAACCCTTCTTGATGCTGGGACAAGAGCACCAACAAGAGATGAATTTTCCCAATATTTTAAATACTAAATAATAATGACAATAATCATATTAGTATACTACTTGATGCTACTTAAAACTATTCCAGAACATAGAAAAAGGGTTTAAAAGTACCAAAATATTTTTATGAATTGAATACAAATTAACACCAGCAGGTGAAAAAGTTTAACAACAAAAGAAAAATACAGCAGGACTTTATATGTATATATTAATTTCAGAGAGGAAGGGAGAGAGAGAAACATCAACGATGAGAGAATCATTGATGGGATGCCTCTTTTTTAAAAAAATATATTTTATTGATTTTTTTACAGAGAGGAAGGGAGAGGGATAGACAATTAGAAACATCGATGAGAGAGAAACATCTATCAGCTGCCTCCTGCACACCCCCCACTGGGGATGTGCCTGCAACCAAGGTACATGCCCTTGAGCAGAATTGAACCTGGGACCCTTCAGTCCACAGGCTGACGCTCTATCCACTGAGCCAAACCGGTTAGGGCAATGGGATGCCTCTTGCACGCCCCTACTAGGAATAGAGCCAGCAACCTGGGCATGTGCCCAGACCAGGAATTGAACCGTGACTTCTTGGTTCATGGGTTGACTCAACCACTTAGCAACACCAGACAGGCTCCTCTACAAGTTTTCAATAATGTATTCGAGGGAAAGAGAAAGGAGCTAGAGGCTTATGAATTGAAAATGAAGAGGTAAAGCTATCTCAATTTGCAGAAGTTTTAATTGTCTTTCTGGAACACTGAAAACAATAAATGAAGAAACTATAAAAACAATAAGAGAATTTATAAAAGCAGTAAAATATAAAATTAACATACCAAAAAATCAGTAGGCTTCATATGCACAAGTTAGATGATCTGAGGGGTGGAAAAAACCAGTGTATAGTAGGAAAAATTAACTAATACATTCAGAAATAAATGTGAAGCGAAATAAGCCAGTCAGAAAAAGATAAGTATCACATGATCTCACTCATCTGTGGAATCTAATGAACAGAACAAAATAGTGAATAACATAGGATCAGAGGCATGGAAATGGAACAGGCAGACGATTCTTAGAGGGAGGGGGGCTGGGGAGGGCAGGAAGAGATTAACCAGAGATCTTAGATGAGTGATGGTGAACCTATGACACCCGTGTCAGAGGTGACACGCGAACTCATTTTTTTGGTTGATTTTTCTTTGTTAAATGGCATTTAAATATAGAAAATAAATATCAAACATATAAGTCTTTGTTTTACTATGGTTGCAAATATCAAAACATTTCTATATGTGACACGGCACCAGAGTTAAGTTAGGGTTTTTCAAAATGCTGACACGCCGAGCTCAAAAGGTTCGCCATCACTGTCTTAGATGCATATCTGCATTACTTATGGACACAGACAATAGGGTGGAGAAGGCCTGGTGCGGGCAGGAACCAGGTGGAGAGGGGGTGATGGGAGAAAAAAAGAGGGACATCTGTATAATCTCAACAATAAAGATTTTTTTTAAAAATCGTTAAGAAATTAATTAAAAGGGCATAGAACATCCCAGAAAATTTTGTTACAGAAAAGTTCAACAATAAGACAGTCCCTTATAAAGTTACTGTATTTTCAAGATGAAGAAAAACTGATTTGAACAGTCAGGGAAAGCCACACTATGCAGATGGAAATGAAAACCACTTAGCTGACATCAGACTTCTCTACAGCAACACTAATCCCATAAAGAAGTAAAGGAATTGCAAAAGTAACCAGTGAAAGATAGTATGACTCACACATGTTATGTTCCAACAGTCATAGAAACATAAAGGCTAACCAAAAATATTTAAATATATTTAAAATCTCATGAAATTAACTTTTCCTGGAAAAACAAAAACTATTAACTAGAGGGCGCATTTCAGAGATGCCATGGGGACCTGAAAACCATTCATCATAAGTAATATTAAATAACTTATTACATTGCATCTGTTAAAAACATCTTTAAAAATAGCTAGATTTACCTATTATATAAACTCTGTGGTATTATTTGCTGAGGAAACTATTTGAACTAGAATTTCAACTTCTAATGGGGAATAATAAAATACCTGAAAATAATACTTGTATCACCAATTTAAAAACATCTGATTTGACAATATAACACAAGAGGGAGCTCCTCTGTTGTGCACGAATATGGAGTGTTGCTAATAATAAAATTAAGGCACAGAACTTCACTTAATGAACAAACTAGTGACCTGTCTGGCCTACTAACATGGATGGGAACTAAAGACAAACAAGGCTAAATAAAATCTACATAGAAAGATATTTAGGAGTTAAATATCAAGCTCAGCTCAACCGTCATCTCCACTCAGAGGCCCTCAGCCTGCTCTTCCCCAGGCTTTTACCTTCAAATCTTGGAAATGTAAAGGGGCTATGTTTTCCTGAGGGCTCATCCTGCTGCCTTCAGTACAGCAGGATGCTGACATCTGAGATGACATTCCACACCCCCAACAACAGTTTTGTGACAGTATTTTCAGGAAGTATCCGTACCTCCTGAGAAGCAGAATAGTTTTCTGGGGAATCAGGACTGCCTCATTGCCTGCATCAGGTACTTTGAGGTGGCTAACTTTAATCAAAAGCAGTCTCTCCCTTCCCAGGGAGTGACTATAATTTTCTCCCCCTGGCTCTACTTCCCATCTTCTAACCACTGCAAAGCAATCTATAGATTTAACATAATTCCTATTAAAATACCAATAGCTTATTTCACAGATCTAGCGCAGATATTCCAAAAATGTATGTGGAACCCAAAAAGACCCCAATAGTATCAGCAATCTTGAGAAAGAAGAACAAAGTTGGAGGGATCACAATACCTATATAAAGTATACTACAGGGCCACTGTAATCAAAACAGCCTGGAAGAGGCATATATATATAGTTCAATGGAATAGACCAGAGAGCCCCCAAATCAACACATGCCTTTATGATCAATTAATATTTGACGAAGGAGGCAAGAGCATACAATGGAGTAAAGACAGTCTCTTCAAAAAACGGTGTTGGAAAAACTGGACAACTATATGCAAAAAAAAAAAAAGAAGAAGAAGAAAAGAGACCACCATCCTACATCATACACAAGATTAAACTCAAAATGGATAAGACATAAATGTATGTCGCCTAACTATAAAAATCCTAGAAGAAAACATAGGCAGTAAAACTTCAGACATCTCTCATAGCAATATTTTTGCCGATATATCTCATACAGCAAGGCAAACAAAGGACAAAATAAACAAAAATTGGACTACACCAAACTAAAAAGCTTTTGCACAGCAAAAGAAACCATCAACAAAATGAAAAGGAAACCCATGGTATGTGAGAACACATTCGCCAATGATACATTTGATAAGGGATTAATTTCCAAAAAACTTACACAATTCAATATCAGAAAGACAAATAATCCAGTTTTAAAGATGGGCAAAGGAACTAAATAGACACTTCCAAAGAGGACATACAGAAGGCCAGTAGATACGTGAAAAAATGCTCAATATCACCAATCATCAGAGAGATGCAAATTAAAACCACAATGAAATACTCCTCACACCTGCCAGAATGGCTACCATCAATAAATCAACAAACAAGTGCTGGTGAGGATGTGGGGCAAAGGAAACCCTAGTGCACTGTGGGTGAGAATGCAGACTGATGTAGTCACTGTGAAAAACAGTATTGGAACTACCTTTTAAGCCAGCGATTCCACCTCTGGGAATATATCCTAAGAATCATGAAACAACAATTAGAAAGACTATATGCACCCCAATGTTCATAGCAGCGTTACTTACAATAGCTAGGATCTAGAAACAGCCCAAGTGCCCATGAATGGATAAAAAAGCTGTGGTACATTTACACCATGGAATACCATGCAGCGGTCAAAAAGAAAGATCTCTTACCCTTTGAGACAGCATGGAGGGACCTGGAGAGTATTATGCTAAGTGAAATAAGCCAGTCAAAGAAAGACAAGTATCACATGATCTCATTTATATGTGGAATCTGATGGATAAAATAAACTGATGAACAAAATAGAATCAGAGGCATGGATACATGGAATAGACTGACAGCTTTTTGGGGGAACCGGAGGGCTGGATGTAAGAAGGTGAAGGGATTTGCCAAAAAAAACATATATACATAACACAAAGACACAGAAAACAGTATGCTGATAGCCAGAGGAAAAGGGTGATGGAGGGTATGTGGAGGTGGGCAAAGGGGAGGAAAATGGGAATGGAAAAAGACTTTGCTTGGGGCGATGGGCTCACAGCGCAGTGTGCAGATGATGTATTATTGAGCTATACACTTGAAACCTGTATGGTTTTGCAAAACAATGTTACTGCAATAAATTCAATTACTAAAATTAAATTAAGATTTTAAATTTTAAAAAAGAATACTTAAGAAGCAGTCTGGTAGTTCAGAACAAGGCTCAGAAGTCAAATACACTTGGAGTGTATCCATGACAAATTAAATGAATAATAAAAAAAAGAACAACAAATGTTAATAAACAAGGTGGCCAAAGGAGATTGTATGTACACATAAGTGAAAAAAAACTAACATAACTGAAAAAAATACTGAAATATATAATTTCAGAAAACATTCTTAGAATTTAAAGTATGTATATAAATCCATATACAGTACTTCAATATGGATAAATGGGTGTCAGGGAAAGATGACATTAACAGCCACAACTAAGACATAGCTTAGTATGGACTTTCAAGAGATACTTAATTGCATAGACATATGGACTATTGAGACTACTGTATTCTTTTTAGAGAGTACCAGGAGTATACAGTATATCAAATATCACAAGCACTTCTAAATGACTTCAGAATACACAGGTGAACAAAGGCTATTGAGTTCTTAACTAATGTAAGAATGGGATAAGAAATTCTAAAAAAGGTAATGATCAAATTACGAAAGCACAAAGTAAAAATATTGAAGCTACGAATATGAATAGCACCTTCTGAAAAACATCCCATTAACCTTTAACTACAATAACATATATCCTACTTTACACATTGCATTGTCCAGGAGAAAAAAAACTATACAAATATTGTTATACTTGTGGTGCTTCTCAATACTCAAAGCTTTCACATACATTTCCCAGTCTAACCTTTAAAACTTTCTGCAAACATTTAATAAATGAAGAAACTAGAAACCCAAAGTCACATTGTGCAACCAAACCAATAATCTGATCCCTATTCTTCTGCTCCTCCAATGTATTCTCCATGAGCTTTAAGCTACAACAATTTAATAAGCTGAACCATCCTCCAAAAGGGTATAAAGCAAGATTTCCCCAAATATATTTTATGAAACCCCTAGGCTTCTGAGAATTTCCATGAAAAAAGGGTTTGAAACGGAGGGTCCTTATGACTTTTAGCTTTAAATCCTAGCTCTAGAAATCACATTTTCCTCCCCCTCTCCTATTGCAGGATAAAGAAAACTTCTTAACCTAAGCTATGTTTCAGGTCCTGAGCCCTAAAGTGGAATGACCTCTTGGCTACTTTCCCACGAGAGGGAACAGGAACAGACCTCAGAGCTATTCTCAACACCTGAAGAAATGATTCAGCTCCATCATTTCACCTCTGACCAATCAGCTCCCAACAGGACCCCAAACCCCTAATCCACAGTGTCCTGTGATATTGCCCTATACAATCTGTAACCTATGTGCCAACAGGGACTTCAGGCTTTTGAGCATAAGCTTTCCGTTCTCCTTCATGGTGCCATTATAAAAACATAACCTATATTTCTCCACTACAATTCTTAGTGTCTAGTGCAGTGATGGTGAACCTTTTGAGCTCGGCGTGTCAGAATTTTGAAAAACCCTAACTTAACTCTGGTGCCGTGTCACATATAGAAATTATTTGGTATTTGCAACCATAGTAAAACAAAGACTTATAGTTTTGATATTTATTTTATATATTTAAATGCCATTTAACAAAGAAAAATCAACCAAAAAAATGAGTTCGCGTGTCACCTCTGACACGCGTGTCATAGGTTCGCCATCACTGGTCTAGTGTTTGGTTCTGCTAGCAATGGGAGAACAAACTCTTTCTGTTTGTTTGTTTGTTTGTTTTTTATTTACTAGAGGCCTGGTGCATGAATTCGTACACAGGTGGGGTCCGGCCAGCCCACCCCAGAATTGTTTTGCTCTATTTGATACCTTTGTCATACTTCAGACAAGTATGGGGACCACTGGGCTGGGCCAGTGGGGGGGAAGGAGCCGATTGGGGCCCGGATTAGGCTAGTTGGCTGCTGCAGTGCACATCATAGTCACCAGTCGTTCCACCGTTCTGGTCACTGTGCATATATATATATATATTTGTATTTATTTATATATTTGTATTTATTTATTTATTTAATTGACGAGAGGGACAGAGAAAGAGAGAGATCAATTTGTTGTTCCATCTATTTATGCATTCATTGGTTGATTCCTTTATGTGCCCTGACCAGGGACCGAACTGCAACAGAGACTATCTGAACAATGCTGTAACCAACTGAGCTTCCCAGACAGGGTTTTCCGTTCTGTAACTGGTCCTATGGTCAAATTAGTTTGGAAAACACTGTACTCAATATTACTGTACCTCTCCTATTACAGAGTAATACACATGCATTTATATGTAGTAGGACAAAGTTTTACATATTATCAATCATATACTTGTTACTTTATTTTTTCCATTAATATCTATCATCTCACAGAACCAGTGCTCTATAAAACACAATTTTGAAAAATACTTGTCTGAAGTATGACAAAGGTATCAAATAGAGCAAAACAATTCTGGGTAATACAATTTTTAAAATGTAATCCTTGTATAGATAGACTTAAATCATAGAGTTAGTCTTATCAATCAATGATCACTTAATGATTCCTACTGTCAAGATTTAGGATTTTCTCTTTCACTTTCTCCCTTACTACTCTCTCTCCTTTAGAATAAACATCCACTATCATGGATGTAGACACTATGAAGATGACTCCAAATCTCAAAGTTTAATTTCCAGTATCTCTTATGATCTAGAGCTTCATTTTCAAATGCCAAATGTCTACCTCTAAGACAAACTCACTCTCTTTCTCACAAAACCAAATTTTGTGATTTTCTAACACCCGTTTTCTAACCAAGTTTAAAACATAAAAATTCTTTAGTAGCATATTCCTTGTTTATAACGACCACACCACATGCTTTTCCTACTGAAATTATACCCATTGTTCAAGTCCAGCTCAAATTCCACTTATTAAAAGTTTTCCCCTAAAATGCCCAAAGGGAATTCTTCTTTCAGTGACTATAAACCAAGTTTTAATTGCCTGTATGACTCACCAGGTTCTTGCTTATCATGCCTAACTTATCTCTTATCCTCATATATCTCAATAGCAATAATTATAGTAATATTTACTGAGTGCTTATCTTATGCAAGATCATTCACTGGTATGCATTATCTTATCTAATACCCAGAAATATCCTATGAAGGAGGTACAATTACTTTCCTCATTTTACAGACCAGTAAAGTCGGGATTAGATTAACTCCTACAATATCTCTAAGATTTATGAGGCTGAGCTTTTAATAGAGTCAACTCATGATTAATAGTGACATAAAGTAAAACTTACCAGTTGCTTAAATAACCTGGGATATAAAATCAAAACATTTCTATAAGGGTTTCTATCAAGATAAAATAAAGAGACAAAAGCTTTTGGCATATGATCTAACAGTCAATCTTTATCTTCTTGAAAATGCAAAGTCATGACCTAAGCAAGAAATTTGAAAATCTCTTAAAATAAAAATACTGACCATAAGTGATATAAAATTTGAATGAAGCCATAATTCTGGAATAAGCTAAAGTGAGACTCAAAAGTCTACCTCTGAAATCAACCTATCTGAAATTATTTTTCTAGAGAATTTGTATTAAAGCTCAATAAAAAACAATCAATTCTTGACTTAAACTGTCTCAATATAGAAAAGAAAAAGTTCCAAACTTGTTATAATAGCATTAGCACAACCCTGGCCTGGCTGCTCAGTTGAAGTGGCGTCTCATGAACCAAAAAGGTTTCAGGTTCAATTCCCCATCGGGGTATATGATTCCTGGTCAGGCATATATCTAGGTGGCAGGTCCAATCCCCAGTCAGGGTGTGTACGAGAGGCAACAACCAAATTGTAGGTTTGATTCCCCAATCTGGATGAGTATGGGAGGCATCGAATGGATGTTTCTGACATTGAGGTTTTTCTCTCTCCCTCCCTTCCTCTAAAATCAATAAAACATATCCTCAGGTGAGGGTTAAAAATATAAGTATATTAGCAAAATTTCATTTCAAAACAGCAGTCATTTGTGAGAAGGAACTTTAAACATTTTTTAAAAGATGAAAGTTAAAATATGTCTATGGATATTTTTACATATCAAGGCTGCAGTAGGACACAAACAAAAGAAATAACTAAAGCAAATTAAACATTTTTTAATGAATGTAGATTGTTTTATTAGGTAGATTTTTAAAAATATTTTTTTATTGACTTCAGAGAGGAAGGGAAAGGGAGAGGGAGAGAGAGACAGAAACATAAATGATGAGAGAGAATGACTGACTGCTGCCTCTGCGTGCCCCACACTGGATCAAGCCCACAAGCCAGGCATGTGCCCTGGTCTGGAATCAGACCGTGACTTCCTGGTTCATAGATCAACACTCAGCCACACTGACCAAGGCTATGAAGTAGACTTTTTAACAAAAAAGGCAGAGTTAAGAGAACAAACAGTGAGGGCTACTACCACTTGACAGTTACGGGAACCCTGAAAGTTCTATAGCTGTAGGGGGCATCCTCTATGAGCTGTGGCCTGAGGTAGAAGCACATAGCAACTTTTGCAACATGTCCAGTGGGGAGCAAATGAGGGAAATAAGCACTACAGTCTCTTCTCAACATGCAAACTCCCTTTCACTGAACTCAACTGGAAACCAGGGGGCAAATGTGCTGGGGCAATATGGTCCATGGGACTGCTGTGAAGTGATACAACAGGTGACAAATAATGAATGGCAGATCTGGGGGCATAAACAGAGACTATCCAGCACTGTCCAGTCTTTTCTTTGGTACCTTAGCACACACTTTTATCTTCATCCAGAATGAAAAATGTATCTCCAACACAAGAAATCCACAAAAACCTATCAGCAAAATATCATCCTGGGCAACGTCAATCCAGTTATTCTCCCATCTGAACCCAACGCTGAGATGTTAGCCACCAGTGAACGCCATGTAAGTGGTAGAGGAAAACAAGGGCAGTAGGACAACTAACAAGTTCTTCCTTCTGCAGCTGGTCAGAAACCCTGTGTTGGCAATCACTGCTTATTTTCCTATCATGCAGGTCATGTTCCCTTTACTTGACAGGCGCCCCAGTTGGTCTGGGATTTTATGTTGCCTTTACAAGTCTTCAGCTGTTCTATCCCTATTGGTTGCTGCAGTTTTCCTCTTAACAAATATTATTGGGTGTGGGAGTGTTAAGAGGCACCCAAATGAATTCACTTAGTCCAAAATACATCTTCTTTGCCAATGTATGGAAGCAACCCAACTTCCTCTTGTTAACTAGGATCTCTCACTTGTGCCAGTTCAGTGACCATCTCTTAATGATTATTTTGCATGAAGAGATCAAACATGATTAGAGAACAATGTCAGCTTTGATTCTAAGGGAATAAGGACTATGTTGCCTGATAGAAGCATTCATACTTTGGGGACTAGGACTCCACAAGACCAAGACAGGAAGCAAAAATTCCATAAATAAATTTTTAGGTACAGTAGTAAGAGACACCAATCCATGAACACTTCCTTGCTCCCTTACCTATGCATCCTGGCTATGGAGGAGCCAACAACATAAGTAGTTTCTGCCTTATTTAACATATATACCGTATTTTATAGGGGAGGAAATTATTATTCTGAAAGTTGTGACAAACAGATACCATTCTAACAAATCAGAGGCTTCTGAGTGTTGGGAGACAAAAAACAAGCCAATTTCATGAGTACGAGCTTGTTGCCATACTTTTTTTGCTGCAGGTGAGTTTCTTGGTCAGAAGTGATGATGTATATGACACAATCACAATGAGTACGGCATTCTGGAAGTCAAACAACTGTGAGTGTCGGTAGAAGCAAGGCCGCCAGGAGAAACAAACTCAAAACTAGAATATACACTTACCTCAGGAGGATAAATCGCAACTAGGATAGATATTTTTTGGTGGCCCTGGGGTATACTGGTTGCTCTGCGGAATGCTGCAATACCAGGAACTCTCAGGACTGCCCCTACAGTTTGTAATCAAGCAATGAATCTACAGTGGAGGTGGAGGTAATTCGAGAAGCCTTAAAGAGGGAAAGGGCATGTTTTGTTTTGTTTTTTAACTCTGGCTTAGCTTCTTTTTATGCTGTACAGTCACCTTTAACAGAGGACAATTATATAAGCACCACAGTGGACAGTGCAAAACACTGATTGACGTTCACTGGACAGACCATCTTTCCTTCCAGATTGAGAGAGAGCCTTTTCCACAAAGAATGTCCTCAGGTGAGCATTAACAAGTGGCAAAAATATCTTTGTATTCTGGGCCCATGCCAAAAGGCACACTACACATCTTTGTAAATAACTCTCCTTTTAGTTTATCCCAAGCTTCTGACTGGCCAGCTTATCTATTGTGTAGTTCATGAATCAATATAAATCTGTACCTTATGCCTCTCCTCTCCTATCAAAGGGAATTTCCACTTATCACTGCCTTTTAGGGACATGCTTAATTATGGCTGTTACTCACGAGATGTCCACTTCTGGTGGGTGCCTACATACCTTACACACCCTCTGTAAACCAGGCTACACTTCTTCCTCCTCTGAGCCAGACACAGGGAATTCTGAGGTCCCTATAATGAAGGCATCTAGGTTTTTTAGTAAGGCCATGTTAACTTCTGCCTACAATGATAACCTTTCTGCATTTGAAGAGAGAAATGCAAGGCAATAAAAATAAGTAGCCGTAGTCTGAGATAGCTGCCTAAATAGCTACTTGTGCCTTCCAAACCTACCTGTACCTAAGATTTCATCTAACAATGAGGGGTACCTCACACACCTAATATTATGATTTGTTATAGTATCTAGCGTATACCTCATGGTCAGAATTCAGATCACAGGGTGTTCATAATCACGTTTAATCTAACAATCCAGTATCAAGGAGCAAGCCAAGAGTTTGTTTTAAAAAGGAGAATAGTGTAGGCAGAAGGATGATCTTACTACAAAAACTTAAGGGTTCTTACTTGATATTACCATGCAGACTTGCCAGAGGCTTCCTACATCCTCACCGCCTTAATCACTGTCTGTATCTGCTGCAAGAACTTTATCTTGTTCCAGCCTTATGTATTACCTGCTAAATGGTTTGGAGCAATGTGCACAAGTGTGGTAGATGATATCTCCCAAATCCCAAGCCCTGTGCAAGTGCAGAGTATATAAAATGCAAAGTGGAAGTTGTGACATGGCCCAGGCCACTGGACCACTAAAAACTTAACTGTTATGATATGACCCTTAAAGTTTTTGTGGTGTATCTCCTATCTTCTGGTACACACATGCTTTACTATGGCAACTAAAATAATTCAACTCACCAAGTTCAATTAGCTTAATACCTTCACTATAAAGTCTAGCATGATCATGGTACCTCTAGACTAGTTTCACAACGCTGGCACTATTGACATTTTGGGCCAGATAATTCTTTTTTGTGGGGGGCTCTCCTGTTCCTTGTAGGATATTTACCAGTGTCTCTGGCTTCTACCAACTAGATGACAGTAGTTCCCTCCATTCTAATCATAACAATAAAAAATGTCTCTAGAAGTGAAAAATTGTCCCCAGTTGAGAACCACTGCTCTAGACAATCCTATCTAATAATAGACAAACATGGTAATTAGCTGGACCGCAGGCAAGGCAGCACCCCAGGACCCAGGATCCGCCTTGCCTGCGGCCCGTGATCGTGATCGGAAAGCGGGCCACAGGCAAGGTGGCACCCGTGGACTGAAGGGTCCCAGGTTCGATTCCAGTCAAGGGCATGTACCTCAGTTGCTGGCTTGATCCCCAGTCCCTAACCCAGGAGCCGCCTTGCCTGCGGCCGGTGATCCTGATCGTGATTAGAAAGCCGGGCCGCAGGCAAGGAGGCCCCCCGGGACCCAGGAGCCGCCTTGCCTATGGCCCGTGATCGTGATCGTGATCGGAAAGCTGGACCGCAGACAAGGCAGCACCCCAGGACCCAGGAGCCGCCTTGCCTGCGGCCCGTGATCGTGATCGGAAAGGCAGGCCGCAGGCAAGGGGGCCCCCTGGAACCCAGGAGCCCTTCAGTGAGGTCTGCAGGCGAAGCAGCGATCAAGCTATGAGGGGGAGGGTGGGGGGCAGAAGGAGCTACAGGAGCAGCTCTGGCCAGAGACTGAAGACTCCCGCCGGAGTGAGGAGCAAAGACTGAAGGCTCCAGCTGCAGCGAAGACTGTGTCCAGAGCGAAGATGGAAGGCGGTGGCCAGAGTGAAGGTCTGGGTCCCGGGTGCCAGAGGAAAACTGGTGCTGGCAGCCAGGGGAAAGAAGGCCTATTGCACGAATCTTCATGCAATGGACCTCTAGTCTTACGATAAAGAACAAGAGGATGTGTGTAATGCTGAGATAAGATAGTGATAATCCACTCTTGTTCCTCCACAGAAAAGCAAGTTATCTAGACTGTCTTTGCAGTTGAGAAGGGAAAGAAAACATTTGCTAGATCAACAACCACAGATTAGTGTCAGGGTCTGTGCTGACTGGCTCCAGAAGAAGTAAGTTCCAAATGTGGAACCATAGCTATAATTAGTACACCACCTGATTATGTTTAAAATGATCTAAAGTCATTTTCTATTATTTTATTCTGCATCTGCACCAAA
Source organism: Myotis brandtii (assembly GCF_000412655.1). Lineage (NCBI taxonomy): Eukaryota > Metazoa > Chordata > Mammalia > Chiroptera > Vespertilionidae > Myotis > Myotis brandtii. The sequence continues at coordinate 310,586 of NW_005358650.1, forward strand.
TACATTTTTTTTTAAAAAAAGAGAAAGTGTAGTAGGAATCACCACCCCTATGTCTTTCAAATATTTGATGGTATCACTAAGATCCATAATTCCCTTATTGGTTTACTATCCATACAGGGGGCTCTACTTAGCTCTTCCTTCCATAATATCTCTTAATCCACAAGTCAGGCAAACAATGTGGGGATTCTGCCAGCTGGTATACCTATATCCTTTCTACATCCTCAGACTAGGAAAATGACTACAGGATGGATCCACCGTGAGACAGAGTAGTCTTGGGCCACCTTTATTATTGGAACTCCTAAGTCCTCATTTTACAAGAGGACCATGGCAGTATTCTAGAGTTCCAGAGATCAGATCAGCTCCAAGTCATTATCGAATCACCACCAATGAGTTTGAATACTACACTTTCCCCTCAAACTTGGGATAAAAAGTGTCAGGATAGGTTTAGGGGAAGAGAAACATTATATACTCCTGGCTGTGTTGTAAAGTTCTTTACAGAGATTTATCTTCCCTACCTATATATATAAAAACCTAATATGCAAATTGTCCTCACGGGAGTTCGACCGGGAGACTGATTGTTCACTATGACATGCACTGACCCACAGGGGGCAGCGTGGCATGAAGGAAGGCCCCAGCTGGCAGCCGGAAGGCCCTGATTGGCCCTGATCACCGGCCAGACCTAGGGACCCTACCCATGCACGAATTTCATGCACCGGACCTCTAGTCAATAATAAACTTACTTAGGCCTGGAACTGGTTGGTTTAAGAGTTGTAAAACCCCAGCATACTGATTCAGATGGAGTTCCAGCCCATAACACTTAGAATTTTTCCACTTATGTCAATTCAATCTCTGGAACTTGTTTGAATAATTGAGCTAAGCTTTCCTTTAAATGTTAGCATAGCCACTTAGTTTCTATCCTCCCCAGGATATGAATGGGCAAATGAAAACTATCCAGTACAATATATATCCCATAGGTCTTTTTGAATTTGTGGTGGGGGGAAAAATCAAGAAGATAAGAATACAAGATTAAATTAAATTTTATAGCAAAAAGTCATAAATTTTAATTCAATTTAGTAAATATTTGCAGGGTAGCTAATATAAACCAGGCATTTTAGCTCCCCCAGCCCAACATCTCAGGCCTCCTCAGCCAGCACCAGCCAACCAGCCAGCCCTCCAGGGCTCCCCAAGCACATACGAGCCAGCATTGGGCACAAGCAATCTTACACAGAAGTCACTCCTACACAAGGACACTCCTTCAAGATCAGGAGAGATAGCTATTTCGTCTAATTCATAGTAACAAACACAGAAAGTCAAACAAAATGAGAAGACAAATACATGAAAGAACAAGAAAAAAAACCCTAATGAAACAAAAATAAGTAATTTGCCTGATAAAAAGTTAAAGTAATAGTCATAAAGATGCTCAACAAACTTGGGAGAACAATAGGGAAACTCAGTGAGGAATTTAACATAGTGTTAGAAAATAAAATAAAGAACCAATCAGAGCTAAGGAAAAATTTGAAATAAAAAATGTACTAGAAGGAATCAACAGCAAATTAGAAAATACAGAACAGATTAGTGACCTGGAAAACAGAATAGTGGAAATTACCCAATCAAAACAGTAAAGAGAAAAGGGATTTTTTTTTTTAAATGAGGATAGTTTAACAGACTTCTGGCACAACATCAAGCATACTAACATTCACATTATAGGAAACACATAATGAAGAGAGAGTCAAAGAGAGACAAAAAGCTTACTTGAAGACATTATGATGGAAAGCTTTCCTCACTTGGGGAAGAAAATATACATCCAAGTCCAGGAAACACAGGAACTCCAAACAAGATGAATCCAAAGAGACCCACCAAGATATATTTAATTAAAATAACAAAGTGTAAGACAAAGAGAGAATCTTGAAGGCAGCAAGAGATATCAAGTAGTCACAACACAAGGGAAATGCCAAAAGGTTGATTTGTGACAGAGAAACCATAAAATTCTTAGAAGAAAACATAGGCAGTAGACTCTTTACATCAGTCTTAGCAATAATTCTTTGGATAAGTCTCCCCAAGCAAGGGCAACAACAGCAAAAATAAATAAATGGGACTACATTAAACTAAAAAGTTTTTATATAGCAAAGGAAACTATCAACACAACAAAAGACAACCTACTAAATGGAAGGATATAATTGCAAATGGCATATCTAATAAGGAATAAGTACATGTCATATTAAATATATGTTAGATGTAGATCAAAAAAGAAAAACTACCATACACCCTAGCAATTCCACTTGTGAGTATTTAGCCAAAAATTAAAAAAAAAAGAATAAGTTGGAAAAATATGTTTACCTCTATGTTCATTGCAGCATTACTTACAAAAGCCAAGATATACATACCTAGGTTTCCATCAATATACAAATAGATAAAAAATATATGATATACACACACACACACCATAGAATATTAGAATATGATTCAACAATAAAAAAGAATGAAATCATGCCATTTGTGACAACATGGATGGACCTAGAGAGTATTGTTCTAAATGAAATAAGTCAGACAAAATAGTCCATGCAAATGAAAATGAAAAAAAAATCTGGGGTAGAAATACTCATATCTGACAAAAAAGACTTCAAAACACAGGCCATAAAGAGACAAAGAACATCACTACATAATACTAAAGCGAATGATCCAATAAGAAAATATAACCTTTGTGAACGTATATGTACCCAACATAGGAGCACCTAAATATATTTTTAAAAACTCTTGGAAGCCCTAACCGGTTTGGCTCAGTGGATAGAGCGTCGGCCTGCAGACTGAAGGGTCCCAGATTCGATTCCGATCAAAGGCATCTACCTTGGTTGCAGTCACATCCCCAGTAGGGGGTGTGCAGGAGGCAGCTGATCAATGTTTCTCTCTCATCGATGTTTCTAACTCTCTTATCCCTCTCTCTTCCTCTCTGTAAAAAAAATCAATAAAATAAAATAAACTCTTGGAGGCCATTAAGGGAGAGCTCAATAGAAATACAGTCACAGTAGGGTACTTTAACACCCTACTGACATCACGGATAGATCTTCCAGATAAAAACTCAACAAGAAAACAGCCACCTTAAATGACACACTGGATCAGATGAATTTAATTGATAATTACAGAACATTTCATCCCAAACCAGCAGAATAGACAATCTTCTCAAGTGTACAAGGAACATTCTCAAAGGTAGACCACAAGTTAGGACAGAAAATAAGCCTTAACAAATTCAAGACTGAAATCATATCAAGCATCTTCTCAGATCACAATGGCATGAAACTAGAAATCAACTACAATAAAGAAACTCAAAAACATCCAAACACATAGAGGCTAAATAGCATGTTACTAAACAATGAATGGATTACCAATGAGATCAAGGAAGAGATCGAAAACTTCCTGGAAACAAACAAAAATGAATGCACAACTACCTAAAATCTCTGAGAAAGGGCGAAAGCAGTCCTGAGAGGCAAGCACTACAGGCCTATCTCAAAAACAAGAAAAATTTCTAATAAGCTATCTAACCCTACAACTAAAAGCATTAGAAAGAGAATAAGAAAAGCCCAGAGTAAGCAGAGGGGAAGGAAATAATAAAGCTTAGAGCAGAAATAAAGCTTAGAGCAGCAACTATATAGAGACTAAAAAACAATACAAAAGATCAATGAAAACAAGAGCCGGTTCTTTGAAAAGATGAACAAGATTGATGAACCTTTAGCCAGACTTAACAAGAAACAAAGAGAGAGAACTCAAATAAATAACATCAGAAATGAAAGAGAACATCTGACATGCCAGAAATACAAGGATTGTAAGAAAATACTATAAACAACTATATACTAACAAATTGGACAGCCAGGACAAAATGGACAAACTCCTAGAAACATACAATCTTCCAAAACTCAATCAGGAAGAAGAAAACATGAATAGGCTGATAACAACCAATGAAATTGAAGCAGTAATAGAAAAACTCCTAGCAAAGAGATGGCTTCACAGGGGAGTTTACTGAGCATTCAAAGAACTAACACCTATCCTCCTAAACTATTCCAAATAAGAGGAGAGAAGACTTCCAAGCTCTTTTTATGAGACCAGCATTATCCTAACACCAAAACCAGATGCAGACACTACAAAGAAAGAAAATTGCAAGCCAATATCCCTGATGAACATAAATGCTAAAATCCTCAACAAAATATTAGCAAATTGGATCCAGCAATAAATTTAAAAAGATCATATACCATGACCAAGTGGGATTTATTCTGGGAATGCAAGACTGGTATAATATTCACAAATAAATAAACATGATACATCCCATAAAAAAAAAGGATAATCACATGATCATATAAATAGATGCAGAAAAGCATTTGACAAAATCCAGCACCCATTCATGATGAAAACTCTCAGCAAAGTGGGAATAGAGGAATGATACCTGAACACAATAAAGGCCATATATACAAAACCTACAGTCAACATTATGCTCAATGGGCTAAAACTAAAAGTGTTTCCCTTAAGATCAGGAACAAGACAGGGATGTCGGCTTTCACCACTCTTATTCAACATAGTACTGGATAGCCACAGCAATCAGAAAAAGAGGAAGACATAAAAGGCACCCAATTTGGAAATGAGGAAGTAAAACTTGTCATTACTCACAGATGACATGATATTGTACATAGAAAATCCTAAAGAATCCACTACCAAAAAACTGCAAATAAATAAATTTGGCAAAGAAGGAGGATAAAAAATTAACACCAAGAAACTGAAGGCATTTTTATATACCAACTAGAGGCCTGGTGCACGAAAATTCGTGCACAGGCGAGGGGGGGATCCCTCAGCCCGGCCTGCCCCTCCTCACAATCCGGAAGCCCTCACGGGATATCCTAATGACGGCCTAAGCCGCAGCCTGGCCTCCCTCTGCAGAGGCGACCGACCGATCAGGTATATAGATACTTTCTGGAGGCAGCACAGACTACTTCCTTATTTCTTTTCTCTGTGGTTGGAGAACAGGGGACTAAAAGGTGGAGACAGAACTGTGGCTGGGCCTGGGGCTTTTGCAGGCAGCGGAAAGGGGGAGAGGGCTGGGCAAAGTCTAGACACATTTCCTTCGATTGTTCTCCCTTCCTCCAGGCCCCTCCCTCCATTTTTTCCTTCTGTGGTGGATGCTCCGTCAGAGCCCAGCGACAGTTGTGTTCAGCCCCCTCACTTCTCAGCGGAACGTACAGCCGCCTCGCATTCCAAGCTGGGCTGTTTTCAAGTGACTAAAGCACTGGGAATCAACAGCTCCCAGCCTCTCCCCTCTGTTTCCTCCTTGGGTCGGTTGCAAAGTTCACCTAGACACCGAAGCAGCTCTGCCCTGGTAGTTCTGCACTGGCTCCCGCCCAGGCCCCACCGGGCACTCTTCCTTGAGTCTCCGAGCCCACAGACTCAAGGTAGGTAACCCGGAGCCCATTACCCTGGGCAGGTGGGGCAGGGAGGCTAGTTTGGAAAGCTGGAGGAAGATGGCAGAGTAACAGTTGGTATGAACCGGCGCCTGCTCAGCCAGACTTCCAAGCTCCTCACCGGGCCCAGGCCGGACCCCTTCCTAGTGCCAGGAGGATCCCGGATGAGTTTCCCTCCCTGCACCCTCCTCCCTGTACCACCCCTGGGGGCGGGAGCAGCTCACCAGTGACGCTCTGGTCCATGCCAGCCAGGCAGGTGGTGGTGGTGGTGCAGGCGGTGCAGCCTAGGGCGCCGGCAACCGTGAGCCTCCTCCCCCTGCCTAAAGTGGGGGTGGGGTCTGCAGCCAGGCCACAGAGGCAGGCATGGGGTGGGGCGCATGGCGCTAGCAGGCTTGGCAGTCTGTGCATACCCACTCCAGTTCCAGGCTGCCGGGCTTCCGCCGAGCAGCAGTGGCAGTGGCGGCACAGCAGCCCGCGGCGAGGCCCCACGCCCCTCGCAGCCGCTCCTGGTGCCATGCATGGAGACGCCGCCTGCCGCTGAGCCACTGTCTGTCCCGGGACCTGCGGGGGCTGGGGTGGCCTCGGGCTGCCACCAGCCACCCCCATCCCTGCCAACCAGTTGGGAGCAGCCTCCATCTCCGAGGCAGTGTGACATCAGCACTGGGCAGGCCTGTGTGTGCCTGCGGTGGGGCAGAAGTCCCCGCCCCCGTCCCCACCCACCAGCTTCTGCCTGGTGGTGACTTGGACACCATTAGGACCTGGGAGTCCTATATAATAAAGAGGTAATATGCAAATTGACCATCACATCCTCGCACAAGATGGCCACCCCCATGTGGTCACAAGATGGCCGCCACAAGATGGCCAGCAGGGGAGGGCAATTGGGGGCGACCAGGCCACCACTCCCATGTCATCACAAGATGGCCACCACAAAATTGCCGGCAGGGGTGGGCAGTTGGGGACAACCAGGCCTGCAGGAAAGGGCAGTTGGAGGCTACCAGGCTGGCAGGGGAGGGCAGTTGGGGGGGACCAGGCTGGTAGGGGAGCAGCTAGATGTCGATCAGGTTGACAGGGGAGTGGGTGATCAGGCTGGAAGACAGAATCAGTTAGAGGCAATCAGGCAGGCAGACAGGCGAGAGGTTGGGAGTCAGCAGTCCCGGACTGTGAGAGGGGTGTCAGACTGCCGGTCCTAAATCGGCAGTCGGACATCCCTCGAGGGGTCCCAGATTGGAGAGGGTGCAGGCTAGGCTGAGGGACGGACACCCCCGCCCTGCACAAATTTCATGCACCAGGCCTCTAGTAAACTTAATAAAAGCAGTAACACACCTGCACTCAGAAAACTATAGTCATTGAAAAAGGAAATAGAGGAAGGTACAAACAAGTGGAAGCATATACTGATTCATGGGTTGGAAGAATTAACATCATTAAAATGTACATACTAACCAAAGCAATCTACAAGTTCAATGCAATCCATGTTTCAGATCTAGAAAAAAATATTCACAAAATTTATATGGAACCAAAAAAGACCCTGAATAGCCTCAGCAATCTTGAGAAAGTATAACAAAGTTAGAGAGATCACAATACCATTATCCAACTATACTACGAAGCTATTGTAACCAAAACAGCCTGGTACTGACATAAGAACAGGCATGTAGATCAATTGAACAGAATAGACACACCATAACAAGACCGACGCCAATATGGTCAATTAATATTTGACAAAGGAGGCAAGAGCATACAATGGAGTCAAGATAGTCTCTTATATAAATAGTGTTGGGAAAACTGGACAACTACATGCAAAAGAGAATAGACCACCATCTTACACCGTACACAAGAATAACTCAAGATGGATTTAAAGACTTAAAGTAAGTCATGAAACCATAAAAATCCTAGAAGAAAACATTGGCAGTAAAATTTCAAACATCTCACATAAGAGTATTTTCACCCATACATCTCCTAAGGTAAAAGAAACAAAGGACAAAATAAACAAATGGGACCACATCAAAATAAAAAGCAAAAGAAACCCCCAACAAAATGAGAAGGAAACCCACGGAATGGGAGAACATATTCACCAATGATACTTCTGGTAAGGGGTTATTTCCAAAATATTAGTATATAAAGAATTCATACAACTCAACACCAAGAAGACAAACAATCCTGGGTTGCGGGCACATCCCCAGTAGTAGATGTGCAGGAGGCAGCTGATCGATGTTTCTCTCTCATCGATGTTTCTAACTCTCTATCTCTCTCCCTTCCTCTCTGTAAAAAATCAATAAAAAAATATATTTAAAAATAAATAAATAAATAAAAATAAAAATAAAAATAAAAATGGGCCAAGGACCTGAATAGACACTTCTCCACAGAGGACATACAGATCACCAATAGACATGTGAAAAAATGCTCAATGTCACTAATCATCAGAGAGATGTAAATTAAAACCACAATAAGGTATCACCTCACACCTGTCAGAATGACTACCATAAATAAATTAACAAACAACAAGTGCTGGCAAGGATGTTGAGAAAAGGCAACCCTGGTACACTAGTGGTGGGAATAGAGACTGGTGCAGCCATTGTGAAAAACAGTATGAAGTTTCCTCAAAACCTCAAAAATGGAACTGTCTTTTGACCCAGCATTCCCACTTCTGGGAATATATCCAAAGAATCCTGAAACAACAATCAGAAAGAATATATGCACCCCTATGTTCATAGCAGCATTATTGACAATAGCTAAGATCTGGAAACAGCCCAAGTGCCCATTCTATCTAATGAAGTGGGAATATGCAAATTGACTGTCACGCCATCACAAAGATGGAGGCACCCACAGCAAAGGCAGGGTTTCCGTAACACAAGATGGCTGCACCCACAGCGGAGGCCAAGTTCCTGTAACGAGCCTTAATGAGCAATCAGCAGGGACCTGAGGCTCTGCAGCGCTGGGCCGGGGCAGGGAACCTCAGGCCGCACCCCCTGCCCCAGTGCCAGGCTTGTAGACCTCAGGCCATGCCCTCACCCGGCAAAGCTTGACGGGGGACCTCAGGCTGCGCCCCCCCACCCCAGCGCCAGGCCAGGGGACCTGAGGCTGCATCCCCCACTGCCGGGTCAGGGGATTTGAGGCTGCGCCCCCCACCTGGTAGGGCTTGACAGGGGACCTGAGGCTGTGCCCGCCATTCAGCGGGGCTTGACAAGGGTGGGGCCGGCCAGGTCTGGATCTCGCCCAACAGGGGTGGGCCGGCTGGGTCTGGGTCTCGTGTGACTTTGAGGCACCACGGGTGGGCGGGGACTTGACTCTGGGTCCTGCAGCACGCCCCAGACTCTGACAGGAGGAAGATTTTCATATACATTTTAATAATTTTCTTTCATCTCTGACACTTCTATTATAGAGAAGGGCAATAGCAACATTAAAATATTTCCTCTAATTAATCTCCTTTTAATGTGCACCGTGCCACTAGTCAGTAGATAAGTAGATAAAAAAGCTATGGTACCTTTATACAATACTATGGGGCTATAAAAAGAAGAATCTCTTACCCTTTGTGTCAGCATGGATGAACCTGGAGATTATTATGCTAAGTGGAATAAGCCAGTTAGAGGAAGACAAATATCATATGATCTCTTTTATGTGGAATCTAATGAACAAAATAAATTGACAAACAAAATAGGTCCAGAGGCATGGATGCATGGAACAGAATGACAGATCTCAGCCCTAGTTGGTTGGGCTCAGTGGATAGTGTCAGCCTGCAGACTGAAGGGTTCTGGGTTCAATTCTGGTCAAAGGCACATGCTCGGGTTGTGGGCTTGATCCCCAGTAGGGGGTGTGCAGGAGGCAGCCTATCAATGATTCTCTCTCATCATTGAGGTTTCTATCTCTTTCTCTCTCTTCCTTCCCCTCTGAAATCAATAAAAATATATTTTTTTAAAAAAGAATAACAGATCTCAGAAGGGAGGGGGCTTATAGGGAAGGGCAAGACATTAACCAAAGAACATATATATATACACTAGAGGCCCACTGCATGAAATTCATGCACAAAGCGGGGGGGCCCTCAGCCCGGCCTGTGCCCTCTCACAATCCGGGACCCCTCGGGGTATGCAGGGCCTAAACTGGCAGTTGGATATCCCTCTCACAATCCGGGACGCTGCATGCACCATACTTTTCATACAAGTGAAAAGTATGCTGTTGTATGGGCAGCTACATTTTTTGCCCTGATTTATAGAAAGTAGTACATAACACGATCCTTCTGAGAGAGTAGTACCATTCTCCCCATCTTATGGGTGGAAAAACTGAAGCAGAAGTTAAGTAATTGGCTTTGTTACAGTTATAAGCGTCAGAATCAGGGCTGACCACAAAATGTTCAAGCCAGAGCCCATGCACGTCATCACGTCATCATCTTGTTTTTTCAGTGTTAGAGTAGCCTTGCCAGGTTTTAATTTTTAAAACTAAGAGACTGTTCCCAATACTGGCAGTCCTCGGGTTACATTGGACTCGATGTACGTTGTTTCGTGGTTACGTTGCCATCTCCCATTTATTTATAAAAAAAAAATTTCCGTCATTTTGATGTATGTACATATGTGCTTTTTTATTATTATTATTTATTTACCACAAGTAAAGGTCAGGAATTGTTATCTTTCTTTTAAATTTTTTTTACTGTTTCACTTCATTACTGCTGTGTATATGCTCCATGTGAGTGACGTAGGTGCTGACGTAGGTGGGTTATGACTTACAGTGAAAATCTCCGATGCAACCCGAGGACCTACTGTATATAGGGCAGGGTCCCTAGACCTAGCTGGCAATCAGGACCATCTGCGGGGCAACAGGCGGGCGGAGCGATTGGGGGCCCCCACTGGCACCTGGCTTGGCTGGCGGCCTGGCGCTGCCCGCTTGCCAGCCCTGCACCTCGCAGCCACAGCTGGTCACCTCCCTCTGCGGGGCAACAGGCGAGTGGGGCAATCGGGATCCCCCGCTGGCACCTGCCTTCACTAGCAGCCTGTTGCAGCCCACTGGTCAGTCCCACCCCCCCATCTCCACTGCCAGTCACCTCCCTCTCGGGGGGAAGACGCTCAACACAGGAGCTGCTCCCGGTTGGTCAGTGCGCATCATAGCAACCAGTCATTCGCCCATCGTTCCGCCATTCGGTCAACTTGCATATTATGGTTTTATTATATAGGATATGCATAGTCCATTTACACAGACAATAGTGTGGGGAAGGCCAGGGATGGGGGTGGGGGATGGGTGAAAGGGGGCAAAGTGAGGGAAAATTGAGGGACATCTATAATACAATAAATTTTTAAAAAAACACAACAAAGGAGGGTTGACTAAATAGATAAACTATCTATAAAATGAAATATAAAAGCATATTCTATAGCTCTTTTTTCATATATAACAATGTCCAATATTATTCTAAGTAAAAAAAAAAAAAGTAGAGAGCCATAATTTCAAAATCTTGTTTCCTTAAAATGTGCATTTGAATGTGTATGTGTAAATGTGATGTAATTAATATATATGAATGTCAGTAAGAGTGTGTGGATATGATTGTGTGCTTACTGTGCAAAATAAGTGTGTAATTATGTGACTACTTGTGAATGCATGTATGAATATATATATACATTTAAAAGCTTGAGCAATATTAACAATGTAACTAGGTTATATTATGAGCAATTTGTATTTCCTTTTTTTGTTTCACTTTTTTTCCCTTTTATTCCATTTTTGTTTTCTATCTTCTGAATGTCCTGCAAAGGTCGCATTAAAAATTTTTAATTAGGAAAAAAGATACTTTAAAAGAGACAAGTTGGCCATTTAAAAGGCAGTATTTCAACATGGTACTTTAGTGGATCCAATTAATCTGAGCTACATCAAATAAGTTTATTTACTTACCTCATAAGAAGAATACAATACTGGAAACATTATCTAAGTAACACCCTTTCTAATATATTATTTTGAAAGTGGTTAGCCATACTTTGGGTGTATGTCAATATCAAGTGGTGCCTACAAAAAAAAAAATGTACCAGCCAAGCCGGGGTGTGGCTCAGTGTTGGAGTGTCGACCAATGAACCAGGAGGTCAAGGTTCAATTCCCAGTCAGGGCACATGCCTGGGTTGCAGTGGCGGGGAAGTGTAGGAGGCAGCGGATTGAGGATTCTCTCTCATCACTGATGTTTCTCTCTCTCTCTCCCTCTCCCTGCCTCTCTGAAATCAATAAAAACATATTTTTGTTTAAAAATGTACCATATTAAAAGACTTGTAGTTATTCATATTAGTTTTAACTACCATTGCCAATAACTAAACAAACCAAGATAGGCAGTTTTTTACATTAGTATAGCTGTTACTGAATTATCATGATCATTATTATTCATTGCTCCTATTTCCTGAGCACTAACCAAACCAAACACTAGGTACAGCCTAGTGTAGAATCTCCCACAAGGTAGCAGTTTTTATCATCATCATGATATGGTTGCATAAACTTGTCCAGGGTGACGTACCAGTAATACTATTATACAGTGCTGAAGCAAAAATATAAGCTCAGTTTTGTCTGCCCTTAATATCCCTGCTCTACTACTGCATACTTTCACTCAATGTAATGGGCCAATAGCATTAAAATTTAAGAAAAAATACATTAAAACACACACTGGCTAATTTGTGCATTTCTTAAGAACACTAAGAAAATAGAATTTCCTCATTTTGTTCTTTCCACTAACCACATTTTAACCAACCTTTCTGAGGAAGCTACAAAAAGCATTGCTTAAGCTTTACCTCCCACATATGTTACATCTGGTTAGATACAACTATGCCTATGATCCACTTGAATACCCTGTCAAAACATTCCCTTTTGTTCTATACATTAAGATAAATAAGGCCTTGGCTAGTGTGGCTCAATTGGTTGGGCATCGTCCCATGCCCCGGGAGGTTGCCAGTTTGATTCCAATCAAGGGCATATGCCTGGGTTGCAGGCTCCATCTCTGGTCTGGCGGGTGAGGAGGAGAGAGAGTGTAGAAGGCAGCCGATGGATGTTGTACCATTGAGGTTTCTTTCTGTCTTTCCCTCTCCCTTCCTCTCTCTCAAAAATCAATAAACTATTTTTAAAATAATAAAATAAATAATCCTGACATTTAGCACCACCTTAGAAGTACAGTAGATACACAGTGAAATCACTATTTTAATGATTAAGACAAAAACCAAAAGCTACTATTTCTGAATATTCTTCTCACTTTAGCTTCCTTGTTCACACTGTAAAATTTTCAGATCCTAATTCTTACCCAAAAAAAGTTCATTCATGGCAACAACAAAAAATTGCCTCTGATAACACAATTCTTCCCAGATTCAGTGGCCAAAAGAAGAGAAAATGCCCCATTAAACGTTAAGCCAAGTTTATGGAAAATGTGAACAGAGAATCGCAATCTGCTTTTATCTGTGATTACCTATTCTTAAATGCCTCCTGTGGAAGCACAAGTCATCAGATTCCTAATATGCCTCCATTGAAGGGATCCATTCATTCATTAATTTATTTGACAACTCAACACACATTTCCTGAGCACCTACTATCTATCACATGCTGTTCTAAGTGGTAGCCATAAGGACATTTCTAAATTCAACAAGAGCTTTCAAAATCGATACAGTACAGACAGTCCTCAGTTTACGTAGGACTCAAAGTATGTCATTTAGTGATTTCGTCGCCATCTCCCATTTATTTATTAAAAAAAAAAGTTCCGTCATTTTGACGTATGTACATAGGCGCTTTATGTTTTGTATTATTTATTTACCGCAAGTAAAGGGCAGAAATTGTTATCTTTCTTTTAATTTTTTTTACTGTTTCACTTCATTACTGCTGTGTATGTGCTCCATGTGAGTGACGTAGGTGCTTATGTAGATGGGTTCCAACTTGCGGCGAAAATCGTGTTATGTCGCGCCATAGGAACGGATCTCTGATGTAACCCAAGGACCTATTGTACTTAGATATAAAAGAGTACCAAGAGATTTTTCCCAAAGCCTGTTCCCTGAAACACTGATCTGGAAGAGAAAATGTGGAGTGGAAGTAGGGTAAAAGGGGACAAGTATAACAGCAGAGTGCCTTGGTCAGTAAGTTCAGAATTCTTATATCATTTACCTAACTAAAGATTCACAAAATTCATTCTCTTTTACAGTGATGCAAGATAGACACCTCTTTAACTTTTTCCCAAAAACTCATTGAACCATAGAACACAATTTTAACATAGTCTTAATACCTTCAGAAACTATGCTTTGCAGATCATACTTTGGGAAATGCTGAGACATAGTTTCTTGGTCAAGGCCAGGGATTTTGGAAATGTCTACCTTTCTACAAACTATAACTATGAACAGAGTGGAGACTGTGTTAACTTCTCTTTGACACATGCTTTTCTATTTATCTCTGTGACTTTCCTCTATTTTAGAAGTCTGGCCATTTGAATTTCAACAAAAGTGGCTACATTAAGGTACCTAGTATTTCATGATGGTTGTGAAACTCCTACTTTAAAGGAAGATATAAAGCAACTAGAGGCCCAGTGAACAAAAATTTGTGCACTGGGGGGGGGGGGCCCCCCCGC
>NW_005358650.1:324794-327059 GCF_000412655.1 Myotis brandtii
CTGGCAGCCTTCAGCCTGGCTTGTGGCTGAGCAGAGCTCCCCCTGTGGGAGCGCACTGACCACCAGGGAGCAGCTCCTGCATTGAGCATCTGCCCCCTAGTGGTCAGTGTGTCAAAGTGACCAGTCATTCCCAGTCGTTCTGCTGTTAGGATCAATTTGCATATTACCCTTTTATTATATAGGATAGAGGCCTGGTGCACAGTTGGGGGCCAGCTGGTTTGCCCTGCAGGATGTCCCAGATCAGGGTAGGGGTCCCACTGGGGTGCCTGGCCAGCCTGGGTGAGGGGCTGAGGGCCATTTTCAGGCTGTCCACAGCCCCTTCAGGGTGGGGGAGTCCCACTGGGGTGCCTAGCCAGCCTGGGTGAGGGGCTGATGACCGTTTTCAGGCTGGCCACGCCCCCCTGGCGACCCAAGCTCCCAGCCTCTCCTTTTTTTTCCTGGGATTTATTTATCTTCTATAATTGAAACTTTGTAACCTTGAGCGGAGGCCAGATCCGGCTGGAAGCCTGGGTTGCCCCTGTCAACCCAGGCTCCCAACCCCTCCTTGAGCAGAGGCCAGGCCGCTGGAAGCAGGTATCTGGGATTTATTTATCGTCTATAATTGAAACTTTGTAGCCTTGAGCGGAGGAGAAAGCTGGCCAGGGCTGGCGGGAAGCTTGACTTTCTCCATCGCTGGAGGCAACCCAAGCCTTCTGCTTGCTCCAGCTCCATGGCTGCCACCATCTTAGTTGGGTTAATTTGCATACTTGCTCCTGATTGGCTTGTGGGTGTGGCTTGTGGGCGTGGTTTGAGCATAGTGGAGGGACGTTAATTTGCATGTTTCTCTTTTATTATATAGGATAATCCTGAAATAAAAAGAAACCTTTCTCTTCATGCCCACAGTTGAAACTTTATAAAATAAACACTAAACTGGACATGTGTTTCCAAAAATGGACTAATAAGATAACCTCGGTAATTTTTTTAAAATATAAATTCCTGAGTTCTACTCCAGACTTACTGAATAAGGATCTCCAAAGGACATTATTAAATAAGGGTAAGAACCATATAGAGTAATTTATATTATCTAGGAATTTTGGTGAAGACTAAAGTGCTTCTGATACTAAAAATTGCAATAATTTTATATGGAGCATATCTAGCTCTTTTATTTCATATTAACTTTAATAATATTTCTGAATAATTTGTTTTATTACAAAATTATGTCTTCTAACCTAAGAAATCACCTCTCCTCTTTATTACTTCAATTATATGGACCCTGAGAACGTATCTACTAAGGGTTCCTGGTGGTTTAACTGGACTTAAATTTTAAAAAACAACAAAACAAAAGCAGAGCCTGGAAGCCATTTCTAAAGAGGGGCCTCGAACATAAACTGTACTTCAGGGAGAAACCTGCACTACACTGCCTTCCTACACTGTACATATTTCTTCGATCCAAACCAACCCTTGAGGAGTTCCTGGAATCCTGTTTCAACCAATAGGACTGAGGCTTCTCCATCCAATTGGAGCTGCATAGCTATATCCCTATCAACATCTTCTCTGACCAATCAGAGCAGCTTTATTCTAACCAATCAGGACAGTGCCTTTTGGACCAATCAAACTGGGATAATTTGGAGACCTCATTTCCATGAGGGTGGACCAATCATCGACCAGAGCCCATTTTCCCTTCCACTGAAGACTGTTTCTCCAGATGGAACTTAAGCAGCAAAGACATTGTCTCGCCAGAGCAGAGCAGCTCAGACAGTGGAACTGCCCAGCTATAGAAAGGCCTGGCCACAGGGCTGCCTGACAGTCATGCTGTATCACAATTGAGCTGTTCCACAACCATGCTGTATCACCACCATGCTGTATCATGCACTGTTCCTTCTCCACTGCACCCCAGATTGGGGATTCCAGTTGGTGCCAACGACCATCACTGAACAGTTACAATAAAATGAAATCATAAGAAAAATAAAAGTGATTTTCATAAGGAAGAAGTAATATCAAGAACAGGCCAAGCAAAGTTAAGGCATCCTATATCAAATTAGTGCTTCAAAAACTAAGATTCTCAGCACTATGTCTGTACCAATCTACACAAGCATTCCATACTTTAAAAAAAGGCCAGCCACTGTTCTCAAAACTGCCTGGTATTGGCACAAGAACAGACATATAGATCAATGGAATAGAATAGAGAGCCCAGAAATCGGCCCGAACCAATATGCTCAATTAATATTTGACAAAGGAGGCAAGAACATACAATGGAGTCAAGACAGTCTCTTCAATAAATGGTGT
>NW_005358650.1:328012-338856 GCF_000412655.1 Myotis brandtii
ATGATCTCACTCACTCATGGATAATAAAGACCATTATAAACTTATGAACAAAAATAGATACAGAGGCAGAGCTGCCTCACACAGATTATCAAACTGCAGCGGGAAGTCTGGGGAGGGTAGGGGGGCAGAAGGAGGAGGTAAGAGATCAACCGAAGGATTTGTATGCATGCATATAAGCATAACCAATGGACATAAGACACTGGGGGATAGGGGAGGCCGGGGGATTGTTAAGGGCGGGGGAAAAAGGAGACATATGTAATACTCTTTGTAATACTTTAAGCAATAAAACAATTTTTAAAAAAAGAGTACAAGATAAAAGACAAAACAGTAACTAAAAATTAAGTACAATGTTGAGTTCTAGTCTGATCATTTTCCTAGTTTAACTTTATTAAGTAGTCACCTTGCATAACCAAAGTCCTTTGTTGCAAAATTCTCCCTGAAATATCAATCTACATTAGAAATTCAGTGCTAAAGCAAAAAAGTGTTGAGAGCTACCTTTTTTTAAGAGAAGGTGATGGAAAAGAGAAAAAAGAAAAGAACACAACTTAAGAAAAGTTATCCAAATATTGGTCAATAAAGATAAAGAGCTTTACTGGATTTAGTAATTATTCTCTTTAATTCCTAAGTATATACTAATGACCAATGACCTCCTGCCCAGTCTCAGAGAAAAGATTATTTTCCTTAACAAGATTAAATTAACACTCATCCAAAAGGAATTAAGCAGTGTTTGGATAAAAAGAAAATGTAATATAATAAAGATTGATTTATTACATTTTTTAAATATTTCAGTTTTATTAAAATATGTTACATTATGTTATTATTATGTTAAAATACATCAAAAGTGTCAAAAGGATTTACTTGAAAATTTTCTCTAACACCATTTTATTTTTCAGGTTAACATATGCAAAAATTAGCTCTTAGAAGCATTTATATCTCTTAATTTTAATTCTTCCCCTTTTTTGTATCCAACTGCAACCATCAAAACTTACCTTTAATAGATATTTTTATCTCCCTTCAAAGTAAGATAATCACTTCTCACCCTTATATCTCCATAAAAGCGCCCCTTAAAAAATACTTTCCCACCCTGGTTCGTGTGGTTCAGTTGGTTAGAGTGTCCCCATCCACCAAAATGTCCAAGGTTTGATGGTCAGGGTACATACCTAGGTTGCAGTGCAATGGGGGCCTGTGCAGGAGGTAACCAATCGATGTTTCACTCTCACATCAATGTTTTATCTCTCTTCTCCCCTCTCCCTTCCTATCTCTCTAGAATCAATAAAAAGCATGTCCTTGGGTGACAAATAAATAAATAAAATATTTTCCAAAAGTACTTAAATTTCTTTTTTTACAAAATAGAAAATTCAAACTGCTTCCAAACACACTTTTCTACCTTTTGCTAAGTCCTAACCTCCTTTTGTGTTCTCACACCTGTGGAAATTTCAATGAGTATCATACTTCACATTTTGTTTTCTTCTATTTACCAACTATATTATATTACTTTAATCTCTTCTTACAGAAATTATCTCACCCAAACTGAGGCCTGACTTTTGGTTATTCAAATACAACGGCCACAAAAAAAGCACACAGGGAATATGTTAATTCTTTCAATGACAGTTTCAAATTAAGTTACATGTATGATTTAATTAATAAAATAATTTCTTAACGTTATGCTCTTTAGACTATTTATGTTATGTTACCAAAGCAGATGTACATTCCCTGGCTTCTAATTTATCCACAGGAAGTTTCCAACTAATTTGTTTCCTATTGCCACATCAATCTTCAGTTTTCTTCTACACTGAATAATTCAGATTTTGGTGATAGGATCCCATTTTTGCAAAAATAGATTAATTCACTTGAGCAGACAATTATGTTTTAAAGGAAGCACAGACCAGCCCTGCCCAGGTGGTTCAGGTAGTTGGAGCATCATCTGTACACCAGAAGGCTGCAGAACTGATCCAATAGATGTTTTTCTCTCTTTCTCTGTCTCTCTCTCTTATGTCTGTCTGTCTCTGTCTCTATCTCTCTCAACTTCCTCTCTCTAAAATCAATAAAAGCATATCCCAGGGTGAAGATTTAAAAAATAACAATAAAGTACAGACAATTATAACTGGCTATTTGTAATTGGGGAAGAAATGGTTTAAATCATAAAAATATCTAAATTATTCCATATAGATTAAAAAAAAAAAAAACCCTACTACCGCCCTGACCGGTTTGGCTCAGTGGATAGAGCATTTGCCTGCGGACTCAAGCGTCCCAGATTCGAGTTTGGTCAAGGGCATGTACCTTGGCTGCAGGCACATCCCCAGTGGGGGTTGTACAGGAGGCAGCTGATTGATGTTTCTCTCTCATCGATGTTTCTAACTCTCTAGCCCTCTCCCTTCCTCTGTAAAAAATCAATAAAATATATATTTTTTTAAAAACCTACTATGAATAACAATTTAGAAAACATTTAACAAAGCATAAAAATTAGTATTAGTTTTGGCTGTTATTGACCATCTATGAAACCACTTTTAAGTCACTTCACCTCTTATCCTAAGGTTCTACACTGCAAAAAAAGGGATTTATGATTTCTAACATTTCTTATGTTCCTAAATGTCTGAGTTCCTTTAAATATATAATGCAACTTCAGTCCTGAGTTTGGTATCTGTTACAGTGTCAACACCTGCACATACATACCATAATGATATTTCCATTAAAGAAATTTTTCAGGAAAAAATAATGTAAAAACTCAAAATAGCAGCTGGGCATTTTCATATTGACTATGGGAGAGTAGCTGCTATATTCCTTCCTAAAAGTCAATGTGACATTATGAAAAATTAGAATGAGGAAGCCCTTCAAACCCAGTATTTGCACTTCTAGGAATAGAGACTAAAGAATGGCTTGCACATTTACTAAACATATGTGTTCACAGATATATATTACAACTCCAGCTATATAATATGCTGTTCTACCTAGTGTTCCACATTCTAGCAAAGGGCCCCCAGTTGGTCAAGGCAAATATCAAAGAGTCATTCTTCCTTCTTCCTTCACAATCAATCCACTAGAAAGTCCAATCTCTTTTTCCTTTAGAATACATTGAAAATCAGCCACTCCTCTAGATCTCTTCTGCTACCAACCCAGTCCCAACCACCTGTGTCTCACCTTGACTATTATAAAATCCACCGGAGTGATTTCTTCCCACTTAATCTTACCCTTCAGAACCACAGAAGCCAAAATGATCATTTTAAATAAGACCATGCACTTCCCTGTGTAATACTCTCTCTCACACACTTTCCATTGCACTTAAAGGAAAACCCATGCCTCTACCTGCTTGTCCAAGCTCATCTCATGCCATGTTCTCCCTTGTTTTAATCATGCTAGACAAAACTGACAGTCATAAAACCTGCCACACTCTTTCCTGCTCCAGGGCCCTTGATCATATATTTCCCCATCCTGGAAAGCATCTTTTTTTAAAATATGTATTTTTATTGATTGCATAGAGCAGCGGTTCTCAACCTGTGGGTCACGACCTCTTTGGGGGTCGATCGACCCTTTCACAGGGGTTGCCTAAGACCATCGGAAAACACATATATAATTACATATTGTTTTGTGATTAATCACTATGCTTTAATTATGTTCAATTTGTAACAATGAAATTGGGGGTCACCACAACATGAGGAACTGTATTAAAGGGTCGCGGCATTAGGAAGGTTGAGAGGAAGGGAGAGAGAAATAAGAAACATCAATGATGAGAGAGAATCATTGATTGGCTGCCACCTGCACACCCCATACTGGGGATTAAGTCTGCAACCTGGGCATATGCCCTGACCATGAATCAAACCGTGATCTCTTGGTTCATAGGTTGACGTTCAACCACTGAGCCATGCCAGCCAGGCTGGTAAGCTTCTTTCAAGGCTGGTTCCTCATTTCCAGTTATTATCAAAATAGCCTTTCCTTTGCCACATATTTTTCCTTCTGTACACTACTACTTCATATTATCTGTTCCATTCATACATTCACCTCAATCTTTATCTTGTTTACTTATTTAATTTTCTATTTCTTCACATTAGTACATAACATCCAGATGGCATCAACTATTTCACTGCTATTTTCCCAGCAACATATAGTTCATACCAATATTTATTACATGGATGACAGACTAACATAAGGGCAACCTGAGTTCTTGCTTTCATTTGCCACAGATAAGTTATTATTTAAATTAAGAGTCTTAGAGTAAAAATTTTACAGATTGGCCAATACCTTTATCTAACCTACTTCAGCTAAAATAAGAAAAAATATCAGTAAGAATTTGGTGAAAACTCACACAGTATACAACAATGTACTAAAAGTTTATGATCTGGCTTCAGCAATCTTCCTGGCTTCATCTCTGGCCCATGCCTTAACTTGTGATCATTTCCCTGTGGGAAATATAAATTATTCAGATAGGCTGCAACTCTGGGTGCATGTGGCAAGAGACGAAGCTAAGAAGATTGCTGAGGACAGATTAGGCTTTTGTACTGGAATAGGTGATTATGGTTTAGAGAGTAAGAGGTTTGTTATCAAAGTTTGTGTCCTACATGAACAAGTAGGGCATCTGATAACTGCAAGAGTGAGAGATTGGATTCAGGACAAAGGTTACTTCCTACATGCTATAAACATTGTAATATTTTTACCATCATAGAATCAGTATCGTTTCTTGCGTGACAGACTAAAATTTAGATTTTCCCTTACTGTTAAAGATTTCAAAGGTGTCATACTAAAGCCTATATACCTTGTTTCTAAAACTACCCCAGTGAAATTATGTTGTCAACTTTATGAAATCTTGTCCAATCTTAGATAATGCACTAGACTCTGCAGAAGCCCTTTGAACCCCAGTGCCGCCCCAGGCCGGGGAGGGACTGCTGGACATTGGCTCCAGGGCGTGTCCAGTCAGTCTAGCCCAGTCCCGCCGGCCACCTTCTAATTAATTTCCTTTCAATGTGCATGAATCTGTGCACTGGGCCTCTAGTCATTCTATAATTGGGAATTTGGTCTTAGGAAATGTTAACACTTTAATATTTAATTTTTAATATTAATTCTCACAAACATAACAATCTAAAAAATAATGCCTATATTTCAGCAGCCCCCACTTCTCCTGTCTTTTTACTCTAAGCCTTTTCTTCACTTACCCAGGCCCTGAAAGCTTCTGATTTGGTAGCCCTCTGATTTATTCTATGTTACTATTAAGATGCCAGGAAGGACAATAGAAATGTTAACATCTACTTTCACTAGTACATTCCTCTGTCAATACCATAATTATTTTTCCATTAAAAGTTATTCTTTCAGAGAAAAAAAAAAGAAAAAACAAATAATCAAATCTCTTTTTTGAGACCCCGAATAATGCTTTTTCATCTAACTTGAACAGCACATTATATAACTCCTGAAATTCTGTGCCTCTGGGGACTCTTTTATTTGTGTGGAAGTGTTTATTACCAATTTTATTTGCAGGTGAATGGTACATTGATAAAACATATTTTGTACAATCAAGTCTGCACTGACCCACACAAGGGGGCCTAAGGATGACAGAGTCCCTCCAACAGCTAGAAAACAGTCCCAGATAATGAGTTTATGAAAAACACTTTCTCTTCCTCCTCCAGGGACTCTTAAATCCTTCAGTTCTCGAGAAATGCTTAAGTTCTATAAATTTCACCTCTTTTTATCTCAAATCAGGAATAAACAAGTCTGAGTACAGAGCTGTAAGCACAGCAAATAAAACCGCAAAGGGAAAAACTATAGATCTTAAAACTCCAATGAGATCACAACCTCAAAGAAAAATAGGTCATCGTTTTCTGAGGACTGTGTATAATATGGGGAATGAGTATCAGAGGACTAAAAGTTTGGAACCACTGAAGTGATGTCTGATGCACAATCTGTCTCTGTAATCTACTTCACACAATTCCCATCACGACAAAGCAGTGAGCAGTGGAAGAGACCTTACCCTACTTACCTGTACAAGTGAGGTGCAATATATAGTTAATGGCCTAGTTTCATACTACTTCTTAAAGTAAAATAAACAAAAACACAACAGAAACTTACCTTCAAAAGGGGACCCCAACTGGTATTTTCCACCAAAAAATTTTGGCAATGAAAATACAAGTGCTCCCAGTCCTATCATAAAAGATGCAAATGCAAGCCATCTTGGTTTGTGTCCTCTTTCGCCAACATATGAAACAAATAAAGACAACAAACAGAATGCAATATCATAGCTTGATGATATCAGGCCGGTCAGGGAACTCTTCATTTCATAGCGCTTCTCAATAGTGGAGATACTAATATTTACTAGGCCATTTACCACAACACCTAAAAAAGAAAAAAAAAATATGGCATTATTACAACTTTACCATATAGATTATGATTATTAGCACAATGTACTAAAGTTTGGTTGTTTGTTATTTTTGATATTTTTAAATGTACCAATTTTAAAAGACTCAAGGTTTCAAAGGTAGGCAACCCTAAACATGCCTGCTTATAAAATCAGTTTGCTCTTAAATTGTACACTGGGAATTTCCAAGTGTTAAATAAAATTGATGCTTACCACATCCTAAATTGTAGCTAACTTCATTTTTCTTCAAATGACAATCAAAAAGTCAGACTGGTAAAGTCTCAAGAGGCCAGTTTGCCAGTTTCCACTTGTACCATACTTTCACCGCCCTAACTTAGAAGAGTACAAAAAGTACAGCTGATTCCGGAGGTCATCTGAGTAATGCTCAAACACTTCCCAAGTTATTCAGTCCTTAAACGTATTTATATATCACAAGAGATCCTTGACTTAAGTTTTTGAAAGTTGAAATTGAGCTCTCAAGCCTCTTTTTCCTTCTAATGCTCTTGAAGATATTAAAGTTAAAAGTCCTGGATCAAAGGTAAACATAAATTGCTCTAGCCAGTTTGGCTCAGTGGATAGAGCGTCAGCCTGCGGACTGAAGGGTTCCCAGGTTCATTCTGGGTCAAGGGCACATGCACGGGTTGTGGGTTCGATTCCCCAGTAGGGGGCGTGCAGGAGGTGGACGATCAATGATTCTCATCATTGATGTTTCTATATCTCCCTCTACCTTCCTCTCTGAATTCAATAAAAATATATTTTTAAAAGTGAACATAAATTAAGAGCATTATTTCAACCACTTGGATTCTAAATCATAGGTAAAGTAAAAGAAAAAAAAACACCTTACACTTCATCTGTTTATTATAACTATGATGGAGGCATATAATGTAAAGAAGTAAAAGCTGAAAATCCAATTTTGATTGATGACAAAAATATCCTGTCCAAATATCGATTAAATTTAGTTTATACATTACTATAAATTGGAAAGAAAAGGCATCTGACTAAATTACAAAGTGTTTAATTAGTTACCCCTTTTACTTAAGAGAATATCATGAATTGTTTTCATTTCTTTATTAATAGAAAAAGTATACAGAAGTCATAATATTTGTAATTTTAAATTTTTCCTTATCAAGAAAATTGATAACAAGTTTCTAAAAGTTCTAATATACTTGTATGCCAGTCTATAAATAAATTACAATTACTAAAATGTCAATGTAAAATAAAGTATCTAAAGTACCGAGGAATGACATATTTACTAGTATAAGGAGATAAGAATATGAAAATTTCCTCATCTAAATATCAGCTTCCCAACATATTTGCCATACTGATCAAAAGTCAGTCATTTGAACTCCTTGCCTTTATGGTAGAACTTTTCTGAAAAAGTTCATTTGTAAACTCTTATGGAAGTATGGCACTTTACGCCTATGAATCCGAATGTGAATTTTATGCTACAGAAGTTCCAAAAGCTCTGCTTTATTAAAAAAAATAAAAAAAAATTCTATGAAATACTGCATATTATGCTTGAAGTTAGGAAGTACGTTAGGAAATTAAGTTCTAAGAGAAATCCTGTTTATCTCTGAGAAATGTTGGGTTAAGTAAACTCACTTGATAAGTTGTGGGGTTCTCCTGCAATTAAACACGTATTCATATACAATGGTAATGGTCTTCCCAAGGATCATGTTTGAGAAACATGGTAATAAAGTGGGGACACCTCTGGGTAGATGTAGCTCCAGGATAAACACGTTTTAAGAATGACAATTATATTTTATAATAATTTTTAAAGTGTTATATTAAATGTAAAATTATGTCATCTGGAATAATATAGAAATTTTAGAATACATTTTAAGATAAAACACAAGAATTTTTTTTACTTATGTCCAACTGTTATAGAATAAGAAGCTAGGAAAATTCCAGAACAAGCATAATAGGGAAACTAAGATAGCTGCACAGCAGTTTACAGCCACATAGTAAATCCTATCTTCCCTAAACCAAGGATACTTAAGACTAAATGGTTTATAGCTTAAATCAACCTACTCAGGGAGACAGATAACAGAAATCCAATTAGTGCCTTTCGCCAACCACTAACAAGGACAGAGAAATTAAGAGAATAAATCTCATTTTGGTACATCAGCATTAAGCTGATGAATATTCTATTGATTCTCCCCTAAGACCTCCCCTAAATGCCCTGCCTTTAAAACCCCTGAAAAGAAAGGTCTTAGGGGTCTCGCCCAGGCCATTCCCTTCCCCCTATCCTTTCCCCACAGGCACTTATCTCCTAAAGACCTAAACTCTAAGGGACCCAAAAAGACTTGCAACTAGGGGAGCAATGGCAGCAGCAGCTCATCCTGGGCTAACCCCCAGAACTTGTCTCCAAGGCCCCCTTTTCTCTGACTTCCCAGTGAAACAGGAATGTTGAGGGGATGAAAAAGACAGGTTTTAGGAAATTTTAGAAACTAAGAGGACCATAGAAAAGCACAGGGCTGAAGAGTAGCAGAAGGTATATTTCCATAGAATAGGGGAGCTGAAAAGCTGCAACAGGTACATTTCCATAGAATGGGGGAGCTGGGAACAGCAAAAGGACTCTATTTACAAAATAAAGAGAAGAAAGCCCTTCATCCAGAAGGAGAAGAAGAAAGCCCAAAGGGTATAGGAAAACACTAAGAAAAGAGGGACCATATGAGGTTGGACCTTTGAGCCCAGGAGTTACTATAGTAACCAGTCTGGAATAGTGACCAATCAGAGGGGCTATCAAAGCACCAAGATCTGCAGCCTTTATAAGCTGTAAGGAAAAGGAACTCAGTGGGACCCTTTCCCCCCTCCCCACGTGGGGGTCCGTTCTGTGGGACTCCTTTCCTGTCCCCACGTGGGAGTCTATACTTGTTCAATAAATCTCCACCTTTGCTATACTACTTTCTCTCTGTGGATTCATTCTTCGACCCCAGCAGACAAAGAATCCAGCTTCCAGTCCAAAAATTCTGCTTCACCAGTGAGCCAAAGCAGCCCAGCTGAGGCTCTCCTGTTGCTTCTTCTGTGCCCTTGTTTCACTGATCTAAGTAAATTTTTGCTGTGATCAATAAATTCTTGCTTGCTTTTTTTCTACACTTTGTTTCTTGATTGAAATCTTTCCTTCAAGAAGACAAAAACCGCGATGGCTGGTGGGTTCAGTGGTTAGAGCATTGGCCTTCGCACTGAAAGATCTCAGGTTCATTCCCAGTCAAGGGCATGTACTTGGGTTGCTGGTTCGATTTTGGCCCCCGGCATGTGCAGGAGGCAATCAATCTATGTGTCTCTCTCACATTATGTTTCTCTCTCTCTCTCCCTCTCCCTCCCTCCTTCCCTTCCACTCTCTCTAAAAAAAAATCAATGGAAAAAATATCCTCAAGGTTTTGGACAACTGAGATCAAGAAATTGACCAGGATGAAGATATTGAGAGAAGGTGAACTTTGGTGGGGACAAGAAAGGTGGAAAGGGAAATACCTTTAGTAGAAGAGCTGAAGTTAGTCCCACTTACAATCAACCAATACTTAGCACCTAACTTGTGCAAAGCAAGGGACATTATGTTCCTTTGAAACAGGGGAGCAAGTATGTTTATATTTATTCTTCTGTTAATCTTAGAAAAGAGGATTTCCAACCCCTCCACCAAAGTTTCTTAGACACTTGTTTCGATCAATCCTTGCTTGCCTCCTTTACATAATATTTTAAAACTACGACTTAAGTGACAAAAAAAAAAAATATGAACATACCGTTAAATTCTAATTAACCTTCGGCCTGTCCTTTCACATGCTCCACCGCCATGCCTCCCTGTCCTCACTGTGGCATGTTCGTGTGGGTGTCATCTCCCATTGCTTTCATCCCCTGCAGGAGAGGCACCACCCGCAGCTTCTGCCTTCTCTATGCTCCCTTCCAGGGAGCCACTCTCCTGCACCCTGAGGCTCACTCCTCCCCACCCACCTGAGACGGCAAACTCCGGGGGGAAGCCTGGGCTTTACCTTTACGTTCCCAAGGGAACGCAAACGAAACGCTTCCACAAAACGGAGGCTGCCTCACTCTGCTGGGAAGACCTCACCCTTCAACAACGCCTGAAACCTTTGCTAACTGGACTACCCTTATAGTCACAAAATATTAAAACTTAATATCCAACCGAGACTATACATACTCAACAAGCTCCTCCTCTGAGAACCACCCTACCCTCACCTGCAAATTTCCTAATTAATCCTCCCGTTCCAGAAACTGTAAAAAAAAAAAAAAAAAAAAAAAAACCTGCAATTGGAGGGTTAGAAGAATGCACACTTTTGTCATGTAGATGAAATCCCCCAGGGCAGCCCCTCCCCACAGGGAGGCTCCGAGAATTTCCATCTCCCCTGGAGGGATCGAGTCTGCTAAACTGAGGCAGGACGCCGAGGAGCCGATGCTGTGCGCAAAGTTTTAAACATCTGAGTGACAACAGAGAAGCTAAAATGTGGAAGTGTGAGCCGAGCTGGGGACTGTGGGTGGGCGCTCCTGCGAGTCC
>NW_005358650.1:339522-343069 GCF_000412655.1 Myotis brandtii
GGGGCGGGGCGGGAGGGGAAGGGTGTGTGCCCGCCCGTCCGTCCGCCCCTCTCCCTCCCGGAGCCCGGGGACTAGGAACCCAGTAGAGGTCGTAGGAGTCTGGTGACCGTAAAGCTCCCCCTGGGTGCTGGCAGGGAAGTGTAAACACAGTTGCATCAGGAGATCATTCAAGAAAATAGTCTGTGGCTTTCTTCCTTAGCCGCTTACCCCACCAGGCTGGGTCTGGACTCGAAGAATCTAGCGGCCACGGGTACTGTACTGGGCTGCATATCTGGTGCTTTGGCCAGACGGGTCATGCTGTGCTGTCTGTTCCTAAAACACATAGATAGGAAGGTACAGGACTACATTACAAAGTTGTTATGCTTCATAAGACTGTACAGTGTTAAGGAACCCACTTCCTCAGATCTAATTACTGATTATAAAATCTCAAAACAGGTCTCAGATGTTACTGGATACTATACTGCTATATTATATTTTTTCAATACACTGCTGTTATTTACATATAAGGTCCCCATTTTATTAGACATTAGAGTACTTCACTACATATTAATTCATCACGCTATCAAGTTCTAGAGAGACTTTTCAAGTCTTGCTATCTTCATTTCACACATGGCTGATTGCCTACCCAAGAAGCTACTTCTAGAATCAGTGCTAATACATCTCAAATCGCCATGATTTGGTAGCACATGATGGTCATATCCAGTGTAGCCTTTAACCTAGAGAAGAGAAGATGGTGATAAAAAGGCTCCCTCTCCTCCTAAAATAAGATGTTTTTATTTCTTCTAACTATAGGCACTAGGCTCAGTTAAGATGGCTTAGACTTGAGGAATGTTTTTCAAACACTATTACTTCTCAATAAAATAAACCAGAATTCAGAAGAAAGAATTGCATAAGTGCTATTTTGTGAAAATTTAGCTTCAGTTATATATGCTTTATTTACTGAATCGAGGGATTGAAATTTTAAAAATATATCATACTTTGAACAGACGTACATCCTGTGTTTCTTGTTCCCTCGCAGTCAAAAAAGGTCTACTCTAGACTGACTGAAAATATAGGAAAAGAGTAGAAATAAGAAATAACTTTTTTTTTACATTTTTATAATAAGTTAAATTTATTGGGGTGACATTGGTTTTAAAATAGCATTTTAAATGTATTCAAAATATCCAATTATTAATCTTTATACAAGCAGTAGCTGTTATTACCTATGTTTTACATAGTAAAGAGCAGATTATTAACTCTCCCAAAGTCATATAGCTAATAACTGGTCTGCCACTTTTTAAGGCTATGAAGTCAGTTCTCTCAGCCAATATCTTCCCTGTTCTTTGCATTTTTCTTTTTTAATTGCTACAGCCTAACTCTGTTGGTTAGAATTATTGTCTAGAAATTCTAAGAGATTAAGACTCATATACACCAGATGTTGATGAGGTTTGAAGACGAATTCTGTTCTGAATGCCCAGAGTTTTCAGATATCCAAATGCCGGAAGCCGGTCCATCCTTGCTGCTTGACACAGTCGCTGCAGGAAAGAAACATCTGCACAGCATATGTTTCAAGGGACCTGGCATATATAGCATATTGTTCTTAATATGTTTGCTCTCCTTAGCACCATGTGTTTTAACCAAGGTCACCTCTCCGAGAAAGGTTGTTTCCCCAGGTGGGGATTTTTCCCTGAGGTTAGGGAGGGGATACAACCCCTTAACTAAGTGCCAGGCGGGTAGTTAATCACTTTAACTACAAACAATCATGCTTAAGCTACATAATCTTTACTCCCTGGAATGGAGATAAGAAACGCCCTAACCTTTGCAATAGAAATTGACAGGATTAAAATCAACTGGTATAAATACAGATGTAACAAGACAATAAACACCAGAACTTGGCCAGAAAAAAAAAAAAAGGAAAGGAGATATGGGGCAAAGCTGGGACATATGGACAGACAAAATGGAGGCACATGTGATCCTCCCAATGGACAGATTGTTCCAGCTCAGGGCTGCACATCTGCTGCAGACGGGGAACTGGTCAGGTGTGCTAGGGTGAGGCGGAGATGGAGGGCGGTGAGACATAAGGTTGGACTAGACGGTCTGGAATCCACACAGGTGAGTCTGCGTCCTGTGGAAATATACAAGCATATCCTCTCCCTCAGGTTAAAAGTAAAAAAAAAAAAAAAAGGTAAATGTAAAGGCAGAGGACATGGTGAACACAATACAGTGAAAAGATGATGTATTGTAAAATTGTTCACCTGAAAGCTGTACCATTTTTTAACCAGTGTCACCCCAGTAAATTCAATTTAAAAAATAAATAAGTTCAAACCATACTATCAAAGTTAAAGTAGGGCCCTCACCATGCACTTAAATCTATACTATCTAAGGAGAAATCTCTTGTAGTGTTCTAGAATTTTGTTGAAAGACTAGCATAAGTACTGTTGCTTCATTTGAAATACAAATTGCTCTTACTGAAAGTGTTATCAACACCACTTTCCTGTTCCCCTACATCCTTTATGCTGCAATGATAGAAGGAAGGTGGTTCAGGTTTGCAACAGACAGCAAAACAAAACAAACAAAAAAACTTGATAGGTTTTGTTTGTGCTAATTCTATGGAAAATTATCTTTTGCAGTAATACAGTGATCCCATTATTTTTTTTAATTCTTTGGTCAACCTAGGGTAAGTCTAGTAAGCATAGTCAAAATATACCATGTTAAATTTCAGAAGATAATTAATAAACTGCTATTAATTTTGTGGACTTTATTGGTTATATTTTTGAAGGTGGAGAATGGAAAAAAGAATAGTACCCAAATTTTATAGTAAGGCTCCAACAATCTACAAAGGAGCAGAAGCCCCTGCCTATGGATATTCTCTAGAATATATAATAGGTAGATCTTCCTAATCAGGCACTGGATAAACCAAGGAGAGTGGCTTAATGACAGCAGCTGTCAGGATTATCTCACTAACTCTTCTGGCTCTGATTCCATGCTTAAAAGCAATCTTATGATTATAATTTGGCCTTCCATGTAGATATACACCAATAGGATGAAGTATATGCCTATGTCAAGTATTTTATCATTTTCCTTTCTGTGTACTTTTAATATTGTATTAGTTCCCTTATGTTGCAGACTGGATGCGACTCCATCCCTAATATTAAAATTATAGGGATCTTGGAGAGATCCTGAATGCAAAGATGGACAAGGGCAGATACTGTTGAAGTAAATTAAAAATGCCAGTATTGAATGTTCTTCCCTCCTTTTGTCATAGTGGCTACTTCCTGGTGCTCCTATCTCAGTTTACATGCTTCCTTTTCAGAGGCCTTTCCTGGGCCACCCACCTAAGCACCCTCGATGATATCACTGTATGTGCATCTTCCACTTTTTATGAGACGTTATTTTCTTATTTATCTGCTGTTGATCTGTCTCCAAGAAATGTAAACTACTTGAGAGCAGAGATTGTCTGCCGGAAGCCGGTCCATCCTTGCTGCTTGACACAGTCGCTGCAGGGTAGAAACATCTGCACAGCATATGTTTCAAGGGACCTGGTGTATATAGCATACTGTTCTTAATA
>NW_005358650.1:343296-350212 GCF_000412655.1 Myotis brandtii
AATGGAGATAAGAAATGCCCTAACCTTTGGAATAGAAATTGATAGGATTAAAATCAACTGGTATAAATACAGATGTAATAAGACAATAAGACACAGAACCTGGCTGGAGATCCTGGCTAGAGAACCTGGCTAGGCTGCTGATCAACTGAATGCTGTGTCCTTCCTTCTTCTCCGACTCCGTCCACACCTTTGGGAACCCCTGGACCTGCTGGGGTTGGACCCCAACAATTGTCAAACTTGCTCATTGCTGTGTCCCCATAAATGGAACTCATAGTTGTAGTAGGTACGCAATAACTATTGCTTGAATAGATAGATGGATGGGTGATTAGATGGATGAGTAAATAAATGATTAAAAATATATCTTGTGAAAAAAAAAATCCCAGTATTAAAAATTTATTAATGCCACTTGATCTCATATTACTAACTAAAAGCAATGCAACAATTTAAGGGATCTTGTATTCTTCACTTTTCTTTGCCATTTTAAATGCTCCCACAAAATGTGTAATTAGAAATAGCAAATTATATCTAAGAAAAAAGTGTAATACTGAGCTATGCTATTTAAAATAATGTTTTGAATTGTAGTTGTATAGAAAGACATTTATATTAAAAAATTGCAGCCCTAACCTGTTTTGCTCAATGGATAGAGCATCGGCCTGTGGACTCAAGGGTCGATTCTGGTCAAGGGCATGTATCTTGGTTGCAGGCACATCCCCAGTGGGGAGTGTGCAGGAGGCAGCTGATCGATGTTTCTCTTTCATTGATGTTTCTAACTCTCTATCCCTCTCCCTTCCTCTCTGTAAAAAATCAATAAAATATATTTTTAAAAAAATTGCAGCTATACTTTTTTAGTCACACTAACCATAAATCATTAAATACATACATAAACAAGGCTGATCATAATTTTTAAAAAAGAAAACAGCCCTAACCGGTTTGGCTCAGTGGACAGAGCATCGGCCTGGGGACTGAAAGGTCCCAGGTTCGATTCCGGTCAAGGGCATGTACCTTGGTTGCGGGCACATCCCCAGTGGGAGGTGTGCAGGAGGCAGCTGATCGATGTTTCTCTCTCATCGATGTTTCTAACTCTCTATTCCTCTCCATTCCTCTCTGTAAAAAATCAATAAAATATATTTAAAAAAAAAAAAAGAAAACAAATAAACATTTAATACAGTAATCCCATAAGAAAACTAACCTAATAGGTTATGAAAAATAAATTAGTATTAGTGTAAAATACTATACTGTATGAAGTTAAGCTTTTCACTGATAATTATAATTTATTCAAAACATTATGAACTCTATAAAAGCATACTTATGATACAAACATCACAACATTAGATATAGTGAAGGGAGCATTGTTGGACTTATGTATATTAAGAAATGCTTTAAACTAGAAGAAATTATTCTATTGTAAATTAGTAATTAGGATATAATTTCTAAAACGTATTGCTTTTCCACTCAAGATCCGATTTTGATGCTTAGAAATAGTCAATAATATGCCATGCTTCTATAGGATATATGTAATCACAATTTTATAATCATGACAAAATGCAATCTTTATTGAATAAACAAACTACAACTCTTGATAGTCCCACCAACCCATAATTTAATTCCTATCTGTTTTTTAACAAAAGAAAGTAAATGGTGAACATTATTAAAATTTAGATTTATAGAACCATAAGGGACATCAAGATATCATTTGTTCCTGCAGCCTGCTTCTGGGAAGATTAATGTCAAATGCACCCAAAAGCTCAATGCAATAAAAAACAGGAACTAGGCCAATAACGAAATGAGAGTGGTGAGTGAGTAACTTTTGTATATTCTTTCACAGTAATCTTTCCATAATTTACTGGGAGTTGAGAGAATTCTAGTGTGAGGTTGAGGAAGCCAGCAGGCTATTATTAATTAGCAAAATAATTTATTTGTAAACACAAGTCATAGCTTTAATGAAAAGAGTTCAAGGCAGTAGACATAGGTAAAACAAAACAAAACCCTTACATTTCTACTTTTTAACTGCGAAAGCCTTTAAAGCATGCTCCTAAAGGATCAGGACAAAAAAATGCAGAAAAAGAAGACAAAGGGAACAAAAATGGATAAGACAAAAAGAAAACAAATAACAAGATGATGATTTAAACCTAACTATATTAATAATCACATCAAGTGTAAATATGGTAAACATTCCAACTAAAAAGAAAAGATTACCAGATCTCATATAAAATGCAAGAAACAATTAAATGCTGACTATAACAAACATACTTTAAATTATAATAGCCTAAAAGTAAAAAATTGAAAATGTTATATTATGCTTACACTAATCAAAAGAAACTTGGAATGGTTATTAATATAGATTCTTCTATAGGTTAGCCGTGAGATGGCTGCAGCCACAGAGGACACATTGATTCCAGCCCTTGTGTGATCCTGAGCGATGGAACCCAGGGAAACTGTACCCAGAATCTGGACCCACAGAAACTGGATCATATATGTTGTTGTAAGCTACTAAGTTTTGGATTAGTTTGTTACATAGTAAAAAAATAATGAAGACCCATGTTTCTACACAATTATTATTCCTATTTTTCCAATGAGAATAGTAGCTTAGAGATAACTGTCCAAAGTTACATAATTGACAAAATGCATTCAAACACTGGTCTCTCAGAGTCAACGTCTATTCAACAATAAAGATAAATTGGAAAAAAAGAAAAAGACCCTTGAATATTGCTCACTCATTCTAGGTATATTTCTTCACAGTGGTGTACTTTATTTTTTTTTAATATATTCTATTGATTTTTTTTAAACTTTGAATGCATTTTTTTAAAATTTTGTTTTATTGCTTAAAGTATTTCAAAGAGTATTACATATGTCTCCTTTTTTTTTTTCTTCCCCTTGACCTTCCCCTGGCCTCATGCATACATATTTTATTGTTTTTTTACAGAGAGGAAGGGAGAGGGATAGAGAGTCAGAAAAATCAATGAGAGAGAAACATCAATCAGCTGCCTCCGGCACACTCCCCACTGGGGATGTGCCCGCAACCAAGGTACATGCTCTTGACCAGAATCGAACCTGGAACCTTTCAGTCCTCAGGCCGACACTCTATCCACTGAGCCAAACCGATTAGGGCACAGTGGTGTACTTTAAATGCTATCCTCTTATATGCCTTTAATTAGTAAATAATTTTAAGATTTTCGGTGTTTTTATGTATCCCGTAAAAAAAAGTCAAAGTCTGTGGTTTTAATCACTGAGTTATAATGTGCTCATAAGATCCCTGAAAATAGTGATTATATATATTTTTCTTTTTAAATATATTTTTATTGCTTTCAGAGAGGAAGGGAGAGGGAGAAGGAGAGGGAGAGACGGAAACATCAATGATGAGAGAGAATCATTGATTGGCTGCCTCCTGCATGCTCCCCACTGGGGATCGAGCCCCAACCCAGAAATGTGCCCTCACCCGGAATCACACCTCGACCTTCTGGTTCATAGGTCAAAGCTCAACCACAGAACCAAGCTGGCCAGGTGTGGTTATATTTCTTAATGAAATTGTTCTAAACCAGAGTAAAGGTTTACAAAACATCTGAACCTATTGCCAAATAAATTTAAGGGAAAAAAAGTATCTCTTAGTATATAACTATATCAAAGTAAAACCCTGGGATTTGGGGGTGTTTTCCGCCACCATCCAAATGGGTAATATTAACTAATCCTACTTAGTTGAGTTCTCTCAGATACTTGGAAGTACTTTTGGCAATTAACATTTAGTGGGCCCAGCAATGATAGATAAAATCAGACATTCTATAAGATTCTGTAGTATATTCATGGAATTTCAGGGCTGATCAAAGAAAAAGATATGACCATGACCATGAGATAGCGGTAGCACAGATGAGATTTATTTAGGCAACTCTTTGACAAGTTTGCATGTGGGGGAAATCCCTCACAGCTCAATGCCATGAGAAGCTATAGCAAAAGGAAGAAGGGGAGGAGGGCCAGGGAACTCTGGTGGAAAGGAGACAGAGAGAGGGGGCTTACATGTCCAGGTGATGTCATGCAGCAGATGAGCAGAGAATCTGAGTCAGGGAGCTCTAAAAGGTCAGCAGCAGTTTGGGATCTTTGATAGCTACAGAGTTTATTTTATCTATAGTTAGCGATGTTGGGCACAGTTTCCTATGATATGCAAAACAGTTTCCAATGATATGCAAAATGGCTAAACACCTGTTTATCTGGGCTATGTTGAAAAAAATTGGATGTGTAAAAATTTTAGTTTGGCACCAGTGGACTTTTGAGCTAACAGATCTCAGAGGCCACTGTGAAGAAATAAACAACTTAGGGACCAACTTTGGTTCATTTATATAACAGATTTACACTTACGTTCTATAATTGGGTCAAATGGCAACAACTTGCCATTAAAAACCACTAGGCCAAGATAAAATCATAAATTTCGTTATTTGGCAGGTAGCTACCAAAGAAGTATTTGTTCAGGCATACAAGAGGCGTGAAGCTCTTTGAGAAAATATTGGCTTCTTGCCAGCCATTCCTGTAGACTCTGCCCCAGGCACTTTCATGAGGAGGTGAGGTTACTCTAAGGAAAAATAAGAGAACCTCTTTCTTGGCTGGTTTAACTATATCTGCTACTGACCATTGTTCATAAAGGTATATGACTGTACAAGATACAGTTTTCATTTCAGGCACTAGTCACAGAGCACAATTTAGAATTGTAAATATTATATGCTAAAAGTGTAGATGGGATGTAACAGACTAAGCATAACGTTAGCCATAAAATCTAAATTCCATAAACTCTATCTTCAAGCCAAGAACTCTAGAAATTAGAGAAACTTAGTTTGTGATAGAAATATTTTTACTAAGCTATTATTTGGTATCCTTATTTTTTTATGATAAACTATGTCCCATTGCAATAACAAATTACCACTCAAATTATGGTGGCTGAATGTAATAAGAAATTTTATTTCTAGATCAATGTTTAATGAGGATTTGAGTGTGTTTGCTATGCTATACATAGTCACTCAGGGGACTAGGTTGACTGAGGAGTTACCGCCTTGTTGTTGTACCATTTGAACTGTATAGGCACAGCAGAAGAAAAGAATCTTGATCTGAAAGTGACCCATTTCACTTCTGCTCACATTTCAGTGACCAGAATGAGTAACATCTAACATCAAAGGGACTGGAAAATGTGAGGAGAGGGAATATTTGATGAATATTATTTATGTGACAATGCCATTCCTACAAGTTTCTGAGGACTAATATGATAGATGTATTAGTTTCTTATTGCTGCTATACCAAATTACCACATACTAGTAACTTAAAATAACACAAATATATTACCTTATAGTTGTAAATTTCAGAAATCCAAAATTAAAATCAAAGTGTCAGCATTTGGCATTCCTTGGCTTGTTGCCCTCTTCCTTCCAGCTTCAAAGCAAGAAACAGGCAGTTGAATCTTTCTCACATCACATCATTCTGACAGTTAACTCTTCTGCTTCCGTATTCCACATTTCAAGATCTTTGTGATTACGTTTAATTTGGATAAACTCTCTATTTTTTTAAATATTTTTTTTAGTGATTTCAGAGAGGAAGGGAGAGGGAGAAAGAGATAGAAACATCAATGATGAGAGAGAATCACTGATCGGCTGCCTCCTGTATGCCACACACTGGGGATCGAGCCCACAACCTGGGCATGAGCCCTGACTGGGAATCAAACTGTGACCTCCTGGTTCATAGTCCGATGCTCAACCACTGAGCCATGCTGGCCAGGCTAAACTCTCTATTTTAAGATCAGCTGATTAGAATATTAATTCCATCTGCAAACTGAATTCTCCTTTGCGACATAACAACATACTCACAGGCTCCAGAGTTTAGGAGGTGGACATTTTTTGAGGGGCCATCATTCTGCTTACCAAGTAGGATATAAAAAGCATTTGTGCAGCTTTGGCCCCCTCTGATATTAAAGGTAATGCATACTATGTTAGACAATGAAAGACTGAGGAATCTCAGAGAGAAGGCAGGGCAGGGGGGTGGGAAGAGATTAACCAAATAATTTATATGTATATATGGATAATCTATGGCCTCAGACAATAGTGTAGTAAAGGCCTGGGGAGGGGGGAAGAGGGGAGGGGCATCTGTAATACTTGCAATAATAAAGGTAAATATTTAAACAATTTTAAAAGTATAAAAACTGACAAGTTTCCTTTTATCAGTTCATGGAAACAAAATACAATATGTTTTCCTTTTAGTGTTAGAGACAAGGAAGAAGAAAACTGAATTCAGTAATACATTGCATACCCATTTCAGTACCAGTTTTTGGAACAAGTAAATCCTGTTTTCCTAGATAGTCCTATAATTTATTTCTCCTTTAAAAAAAATGCACCTTCTTGCTTCCAATGCTTTTAGAATAAAAAGGTATTAAGAAGTACATTAATCAAAATATAGAATAATGTCAGCATTGCTGAATCAGAGAAAAATTGTAGATATTTGGATGGAAAGTGGGAGGAAAAATAAAAACTGAACATTATTTTTAAGAATATACTTATCCTTATATTTTATTTACAACCACACAGAGATCAAAATATATATGAACTTGGAAGAAATAATATTCAGAGGGATAAAATAGAATCTCTTCATTCAAGAACTATGACATTTTAGAATGACAAAACCATATCCAATAAAGCATAACTAGCTATACCTAGAATGAAATAAGCAGAAAGGTGTAGATCAATGCTATAAGAGTTACATATGGAAGAAAAGAAAAATGAACAATATCCTATCTAATAATAACCATACCTCCGCTACGCTTCCCATTGGTTAATCAGGGCGATATGCAAATTAACTGCCAACAAAGATGGCGGCTGGCAGCCAGGCAGCTGAAGCGAACATGAGGCTTGCTTGCTCCAGTGATGGAGGAAGCCAAGGTTCCCCGCCTGCC
>NW_005358650.1:350894-361061 GCF_000412655.1 Myotis brandtii
CACCCTTCAGGGCAAACCAGCCGGCCCCCAGGCCTCTATCCTATATAGTAAAAGGGTAATATGCAAATTGACCCTAACAGCAGAAAGACTGAGAATGACTGGTCACTACAACACACACTGACCACCAGGGGGCAGACGCTCAATGCAGGAGCTGCCTCTGGTGGTCAGTGCGCTCCCACATGGGGGAGCTCTGCTCAGCCACAAGCCAGGCTGATGGCTGCCAGTACAGCGGTGGTGGTGGGAGCCTCTCCTGCCTCCTCAGCAGCGCTAAGGATGTCTGACTGTAGCTTAGGTCTGCTCCCCGCTGGCAAGTGGACATCCCCCAAGGGCTGCCAGGCTGCCAGAGGGATGTCTGATTGCCATCTTAGGCCCAATCCCCAGGGGAGAAGGCCTCAGCCAGCAGGTCGTCATTTCCTGATTGGTCCCAGACTGAGAGAGGGCACAGGCTGGGCTAAGGGACCCCCCACCCCGAGTGCACAAATTTTTGTGTACCGGGCCTCTAGTCTACACTAATAAAAGAGAAACATGGTAATTAGCGTACAACCGCTACCCTTTTCATTGGCTAATCAGTGAGTATATGCAAATTAACTGTGCAAGGAAGTTGGATGTCCAGAAGATGATTGGTCAACTGGTCTAATTAGCATATTACCCTTTTATTAGTATAGATGGATTATATAGGATAGGATTGCTTAAATGGGGTGGGGGAAAGGCTTTTTCAGCAGGAGGAGATGCTCTTGGCAGACAAAAGCACATAATCCCTATGTCTGGACTGATAGCCAGCCATATGCACTATACTGCCAAACCGGTCATTAAAAAATTGAACAACTTTCTTACACCTTATACCAAATAGGTGTTGCCCTTAAAACCCCTCCTCAGCCCCTACCTTAGGTTCTGCCTTGCAGTTCACCCAGATTAGGTTCTGATTGGTCCGTTTCTATGTCAGTCAGCATCAAAAGCTTCATCTCCTAGGCAGCCATTGGCTCCTCACAGTTCACCCAGATTTGGTTTTGATTGGTCAATTTCTATGCCAGTCAGTGTCAAAAGCTCTGCCTCCTAGGCAGCCATTGGCTTCTGATTGGCCAGTTTCTATGCCAGTCAGCATCTCTGGGCCTATCGCCAGGCCTGATCAGAGAGACACAGCTGCTGGTAAGGCCAGGAGAGAGAGAGGCAAGGGTTGATCAACAGCTGCCATGGAGGCTGAGGATCAGACCCTGCTTCTCTCTCTGGGCCTCTCTCCAGGCCTGATCCGCAGCCCCCTCGACAGTCAGTGCTGGGTTGTGGCGCCCGCAGTGGCGGCAGTCAGCGGCGACCCAGCACTGTCTGAAGGACATACTTGCAGTGTTTGGTCGTCGGTTTGTTTGTTTTGGATGTTACGGACCCTGGCTTGGTAGTTTTCATAACAAATAGTTACATAGTAGAAACTCTCTTATCCAACCTCCAATTCACTGACTAGGTGGATTAACTAAGGCTGCCCTTTCTCTCTGTAACACATTCCATGTGATATTAATGCCGATCTAACAGTGAAACCAGCTTACTTCTCTATCAGTTATTTGTTCCCAAGCCTGTTTCTGCCATTTTTACTTGTTATCATATACTTACAATGTTTCTCTATAAACTAAGTTGAATGCTTTGAAAACACATGGGAAAATAGAGTCACTAGATACTTGCTCTTAAATTAAGTATGGTAAAGACATCTGTAAAAGGTAATGGAAATGTCCTAAATATCTAGAATGATACTATCTAATAAAGAGGGGATATGCTAATTGACCCTCATGCCGTCACAAAGATGGTGGCGCCCATAGCCAATAAGGAGGGAATATGCTAGTTGACTGCCCCACCCTCAAAGATGGTGGTGCCCACAGCCACAAGGTGGCTGGCAGGGGAGGGCAGTTGTGGGTGACCAGGCCAGCAGGGGAGGGCAGTTGGGGGCAATCAGGTTGGCAGGGGAGAAGTTAGGCATTGATCAGGCTGGCAGGGGAGTGGTTAGGGGGTGATCAGGCTGGCAGGCAGAAGCGGTTAGGGGCAATCAGGCAGGCAGGCAGGTGAGAAGTTGGGAGCCAGCAGTTCAGGAATAAGAGAGGGATGTCCGACTGCCGGTTCGGACATCCCTAGAGGGGTCCCAGATTGGAGAGGGTGCAGGTTGGGCTGGGGGACCCCCCCAGTGCACAAATTTTTGTGCACCGGGCCTCTAGTCCTATATAATAAAAGCCTAATATGCTAAGTCTCCAGTCATCTGTTCAACCAATCAAAGCATAATATGCTAATGATTTGCTAAGACCACTCAACTGCTTGGTATGATGTGCACTGACCACCAGGGGGCAGATGCTCTGACTGGTAGGTTAGCTTGCTGCTGGGGTCCGGCTGATCAGGACTGAGTGAGATGGGCCAGACATGCCTTGGAGCCCTCCTGCAGTCCCTCCCCAGCTGGCCAACTTCTCGTGTCCCTCCCCAGCCCTGATCATGCACCAGTGGGGTCCCTCAGCCTGGCCTCCACCCTCTCATAATCCGGGACCCCTCAGGGGATGTTGGAGAGCTGGTTTCAGCCTGATCCCACAGGCCAGGCCAAGGGACCCCACTAGTGCACAAATTTGTGCACCAAGCCACTAGTGTATTAATAAATGATAGCACTCTGTATCAAAACATACAAGCCAGCTCCAAGGGTGCCAAGTTTAATTTTTCTCCCATTCTCTTTCTCCCTCTCTCTCTCCCTATCCTCCATGACGCCCCTCCTTATCTCACCCCTCATCCCTCAACATTCATATTCTACCATCAATCTCACTGTACAACTGTAGTCCTGGTCATTCTATCACTTAACTCCTATAAATTTCTTCTTCTTAAAAGAATTTTGTGCATGATATATGCCTCTCCCAAACTGCCCATGGGACATAGGGTAGCTGATTGCATCTTCAGCTCCAAGGCCAGGACCTAATTAAACCATCCAATTATAACAATTATATTCCCCTTGGTATTAATTAATTTAGGAGCTCAAATTTGAGTCAATCTGTTATTATTTACTTTGCAACTGTTATTGTTTCAGGATAGGCATGGAATCAAAAGTCGTCCTACCAGACGGAAGGCAGTGAGTATTTTTATTATTCTTTTCAAACTTGGGAAGATAGTTTTTCTCCTCCAATGAATGTATGCTATGCAGCATGTTAGCTTTGCTGCTACAACTAATGTTTTATTCCCTTAAACTTCTTTATGTTACAGATGTATATATTCATAAATAATAAAATAGTATGTTATAAACATTTCTATATTTAACCTGCAATTTGGCACTTTTTGTTCAAAAATGTTTTGTAAGATTTATTTATTTTGATATCTATACATCAATTTTATTACCTTTCATAGAGTATGGTTTCCATTACAAAAATATAACACATTGTATGTGTACATTATCTTATTAATATTTATATTGTTTCCTTTATTTCCTAATACAAACCAAGGCTTCTATAAACATGTCGAACATTTCTCTTTTTGGACATATGTAAGAATTCTCTAAGATATATATTCCTAGGAATGAAATCTCTGAGCTACAGGGTATATACTTTCAATTTAGAAGATAAAACTAAATGCCTATCCATAATGCTTGTACCATTTTCCACTTTTGCCAGCAGTCTAAGAGAGCCCCTGTTTGGCCAAATCCTTTACAGGAAATATTGTCATGCCTTTTTAATTTTTGCAATTCTAATGAGAGCTAAATGGCGTCTTTCTCAATTTGTATTTTCATGCTTACTTAATTAGGTCAAACATCTTTTCATATGATTATTGGGCAGTTGTTTTTCCTCCTCTATAAAATGCCCATTATTTTTCTATTAGAGGCCCGGTGCACGAAATTCATGCACTCGGGGGGGGGGGGGTCCCTCAGCCTGGCTTGCGCCCTCTTGCAGACCAGGAGCCCTTGGGGGATGTTTGAAGATGGCAGTCAAACATCCTTAGCACTACTGCAGAGGCAGGAGGGACTCCTGCCACCACCGCTGTGCTCGCCAGCCATGAGCCCGGCTCAGGGCTTCTGGCTGAGCAGCGCTCCCCCTGTGGGAGTGCACTGACCACCAGGGGCAACTCCTGCATTAAGCATCTGCCCCTTGGTGGTCAGTGCTCATCATAGCAACCAGTCGTTCCGCTGTTCGGTTGATTTGCATATTAGCCTTTTATTATATAGGATAAGTATAGAGTTCCAATTTTAAAGATGAAAACAGTTACAGAGATGGATGCTGGTGACGACTGCACAATGTGAATGTATTTAATACCAGTGAACACTTAAAAACAGTGACAATGATAAACTTTATGTTGTGTATACTTTACTACAATAAAAAATGTTTGAAATTATCTAAAAATTCAAACCCATAAAGATGCTTTTTCTATTTCTATTATTTAATACTAGAGGCCCGATGCACAAAATTTGTGCAAGGGGCTCAGCCCTCCCAGCCGTGGCTTCATCCAGATCATCCGGAAGGACATCCAGAAGGTTGTTCAGCTGTCCAGTCTAATTAGCATATTACACTTTTATTATTATAGATTAGGGGGTTGTGTTTTGCTGCCTGAATTTTAGAAGTTTTAATATTTATGTCTATTAATATATTCAGTATTGCCCTAAACCAAGGCAGCAAGTATCCTTGTCTTGAGGGTCTCTGCTTTATGAGTCCTCACTCACTCTAGCT
The DNA here is from genome assembly GCF_000412655.1 of Myotis brandtii. Lineage (NCBI taxonomy): Eukaryota > Metazoa > Chordata > Mammalia > Chiroptera > Vespertilionidae > Myotis > Myotis brandtii. The sequence continues at coordinate 355,556 of NW_005358650.1, forward strand.
ATATTCCAGCTTCTCCCCTTCCCACTAGGTGAGGAGTCCATGAGGTCAAGGGAATATACCAGGACTTCCCAGAACTTGAAAGTTTCTTGATTCAGCAGCCCTAAGCCTACTTCCTCAATCCACCTGGCCTCTTCCTTTTTCCTGTATCTACCATCTGGAGGTCATATCACACTGACGATGCACACCCTTAGGCCCCAAGGGTAGCCAAGGGGCAAATGTTTGCAAGCAATTGGGGGTTACCCTATATAGAGTTTTGGGCATGAGCACCAATGTGTCTAGACTCTATACACTATACACAATGCTGGTAAAACCTAAGCCAGTGGTTCTCAACCTTCTGGCCCTTTAAATACAGTTCCTCATGTTGTGACCCAACCATAAAATTATTTTTGTTGCTACTTCATAACTGTAATGTTGCTACTGTTATGAATCGTAATATAAATATCTGATATGCAGGATGGTCTTAGGTGACCCCTGTGAAAGGGTCATTTGACTGCCAAAGGAGTCGCAACTCACATGTTGAGAATCACTGATAAGCCAACATTTTACTTTAAGATTAAAAAAAGGATAGAAATTCAGGAAAAATAAAAAGCAAAAGCAAGATAGTAGACATTATTAAAAACTATATCAATAATTATGTTACGGTATCTGCCTTAATATTGCCATTTAAAATACAGATGTTATCGCATTGGATGGAAACATGTAATTAAAATATAAAGACACAGGAAAATTTAAAATTAAAATATGTGATAAGTTATCCCAGGCAAATAAAAAATACTAGTAAAGCTATATTATTGTAAGGTACTGTGAGACAAAAGAGAATTTAAAGCAAAGAATATTATGTGGTAGAAAAAGTTGTCTTGCACTTGTGTCAATATCATTATGTATACCTTTTTGATCAGTCAAGTTTGCTCAGATTGAGCCACATTTTTCTTGGTTCACAATTCCTTCTGGCCTCTTATACTGTACTTCTAAAATCATTTTACAATGGAGGAGATATAAAATATTTCTCATTGCATGTGCAGGCAGATTGATGAAGAAAACACAAACCAATACTATGCTTTATTTAAGAAACGGATTTTTATAAAAAATGATTCAGGACAAATGCTGGCGAGGATGTGCAGAAAAAGGAACCTTCATGCATTGCTGGTGGGAATGCAGACTGGTGCAACCACTGTGGAAAACAGTATGGAGATTCCTCAAAAAATTAAAAATGGAACTCCCATTTGACCCAGTAATCCCACTTCTAGGAATATATCCCAGGGAATTAGAAACAGCAATCAGAAAGGATATATGCACCCCTATGTCCATAGCAGCACAATTTACAATAGCTAAGATTTGGAAACAACCTAAGTACCTATCAGCAGATGAGTGGATTAAAGAACAGTGGTAGATCTACATATGGAATACTACACTGCTATAAAAAAGAAGAAACTCTTACCATTTGCAACAGCATGGATAGAGAGCATTATGCTAAGCGAAATAAGCCAGTCAGAGAAAGATAAATATCACATGATCTCACTCATTTGTGGAATATAATGAACAACATAAACTGATGAACAAAAATAGAGCCAGAGGAAAAGAATGTTTTAGAACAGTGGTCGGCAAACTGGGGCTCGGCAAACCACGACTCGAGGCACATGCGGCTCTTTGGCCCCTTGAGTGTGGCTCTTCCACAAAATACCGACTTCTGCGCATGGGCCATGAAGTTTCGATCACACTGTATGTGCGCGCCCGCACGTGGTATTTTGTGGAAGAGCCGCACTCAAGGGGCCAAAGAGCTGCATGTGGCTCGCGAAGCCGCGGTTTGCTGACCACAGTTTTAGAATATAATAGAAGTAATCCTGTTATTTGCAGATTGTTAGTATTTCCTACAATTTTTGTGATATTATACTATGTGAGTACAGTCTTGGTGGTAATATGTTTGAAATCTTTTTTTTCTTGAAATATTAATGTTTATTGCATGTAATATACTTAAAATTGTTTTTCTGAAATATTAATGTTTAGTGCATGTAAATGGATAATTATTTTGTATCTACAATCTGGTTATAGATTTACTTTTTATATTGTAAAAATAAAATAAAGAGACTAAGAAAACGTCAAAATAAAATAGTAAGCTTAGATATAAAAGAAAATACAACTAAAAAGAGAAGAAGGGGTTACAACATTTTAATATTTGACAAGGAAAATTTCAGAACAAAAAGCATTCAAAGGACTATAGAGTTATTAACATTTATAGTACCAGAAACACATAACTGCTTTTGTAAAGCAGAAATTACAGGAGGTTGAAGAAACAGATGAACACTAAAAAAACAAGACTTTATCATACTTCTCTGAGGCTGCATTCCCCTAGAAGCACAACCCAAGACAAGGTTGGTTTATTTGGGAAGTAAAGGCACCGCACCAGAGGAGGAATGAAAAATATGACAGGGAATGATGCAAAGAGGCCAATAGATGGTGCACCAACGCACAGATTATCACTCCTCTGGGAGACCAGGTGAAACATGGTCTTGCCTGAGGGGCAAGAAATATTTCACATTCCCCAACTCCCTTAAGCTTGAGGGCAACTCCTGGAGGCATTACTTCTTTGAAACTTATGGCCTTCCCTGACTCATAGGCTGAAAGAAATCTCTAAGATGGGAAGTCAGAGGAGCCTGTGGTAGGATGCTCTGGGCATGTACTAGAACAGTGAACACTGATAAACTATGAGTAGTGCAGAGACACATATGGTAAAGTTTACCCCATGCACAGTTCAGAGTTCCTTGCACTCCATCCATGTTAAGTTCGCTTAAATGTCATCATTCCATTTATCACCTGGCCTCAATATACAGATGGACAAACAAACAATTAGGACACCTTGAGGGCATTATGCTTAGTGAAATAAGCAGACAGAAAAAGATAAATACTGTATGATCTCACTTATATGTGGAATAAAACAAAACAAACATTAAACCCAAACTAATAGAAAAAGAGATCAGATTTGTGGTTATCAGAGGCATGGGTTGGAGGGTGGACGAATTGGACGAAGGTGTTCAGATATACAAACTTCTGATATAAAATAAACTAGAGGCACGGTGCATGAAATTCATGCACTCGAAGGGGGGCGGGGTCCCTCAGCCTGGCCTGCACCCTCTAGCAGTCTGAGAGCCCTCGGGGGATGTCTGACTGATAGCTTAGGCCCGCTCCCCATCAGTTGGACATCCTTAGCGCTGCCACAGAGGTGGGAGAAGCTCCCGCCACCACCACTGTGTTCGCCAGTTGTGAGCCCGGCTTCTGGCTGAGAGGCACTCCCCCTGTGGGAACACACTGACCATCAAGGCACAGCTCCTGCATTGAGTGTTTGCCCCCTAGTAGTCAGTGTGCATCATAGCGACCGGTTGTTCCGCCGTTCGGTCTATTTGCATATTAGCATTTTATTATATAGGATAAGGACTGGTGATGTAATGTACAACATGATGACTATAATTAACACTGCTGTATGATGTAACTGAAAGTTAAGAGAGGCGATCCTAAGGATTCTCATCACAAGGTAATACACATAGATTTTCTTCTTTTTCTTTTTTATCTATATGAAATGATGGCTTCTAACTAAACTTATTGTAGTAATCATTTCACAACATATGTAAGTTAAGTCATTATGCTGTACACCTTAAACTTACATAGTGCTGTATGTCAATTATCTACACTAATAAAAGAGAAACATGCTAATTAGCATACGACCGCTACCCTTCCCATTGGCTAATCAGCATATCCTTATGCAAATTAACTGTCAGCCAAGATGGCGGCCGGCAGCCATGCACTGAAGCGAACAGGGAGGCTTGCTTGCTCCAGTGATGGCGGGAGACCAGGTGAAACATGGTCTTGCCTGAGGGGCAAGAAATATTTCACATTCCCCAACTCCCTTAAGCTTGAGGGCAACTCCTGGAGGCATTACTTCTTTGAAACTTATGGCCTTCCCTGACTCATAGGCTGAAAGAAATCTCTAAGATGGGAAGTCAGAGGAGCCTGTGGTAGGATGCTCTGGGCATGTACTAGAACAGTGAACACTGATAAACTATGAGTAGTGCAGAGACACATATGGTAAAGTTTACCCCATGCACAGTTCAGAGTTCCTTGCACTCCATCCATGTTAAGTTCGCTTAAATGTCATCATTCCATTTATCACCTGGCCTCAATATACAGATGGACAAACAAACAATTAGGACACCTTGAGGGCATTATGCTTAGTGAAATAAGCAGACAGAAAAAGATAAATACTGTATGATCTCACTTATATGTGGAATAAAACAAAACAAACATTAAACCCAAACTAATAGAAAAAGAGATCAGATTTGTGGTTATCAGAGGCATGGGTTGGAGGGTGGACGAATTGGACGAAGGTGTTCAGATATACAAACTTCTGATATAAAATAAACTAGAGGCACGGTGCATGAAATTCATGCACTCGAAGGGGGGCGGGGTCCCTCAGCCTGGCCTGCACCCTCTAGCAGTCTGAGAGCCCTCGGGGGATGTCTGACTGATAGCTTAGGCCCGCTCCCCATCAGTTGGACATCCTTAGCGCTGCCACAGAGGTGGGAGAAGCTCCCGCCACCACCACTGTGTTCGCCAGTTGTGAGCCCGGCTTCTGGCTGAGAGGCACTCCCCCTGTGGGAACACACTGACCATCAAGGCACAGCTCCTGCATTGAGTGTTTGCCCCCTAGTAGTCAGTGTGCATCATAGCGACCGGTTGTTCCGCCGTTCGGTCTATTTGCATATTAGCATTTTATTATATAGGATAAGGACTGGTGATGTAATGTACAACATGATGACTATAATTAACACTGCTGTATGATGTAACTGAAAGTTAAGAGAGGCGATCCTAAGGATTCTCATCACAAGGTAATACACATAGATTTTCTTCTTTTTCTTTTTTATCTATATGAAATGATGGCTTCTAACTAAACTTATTGTAGTAATCATTTCACAACATATGTAAGTTAAGTCATTATGCTGTACACCTTAAACTTACATAGTGCTGTATGTCAATTATCTACACTAATAAAAGAGAAACATGCTAATTAGCATACGACCGCTACCCTTCCCATTGGCTAATCAGCATATCCTTATGCAAATTAACTGTCAGCCAAGATGGCGGCCGGCAGCCATGCACTGAAGCGAACAGGGAGGCTTGCTTGCTCCAGTGACTGCGCTGACAGCGGCCAATGTTCCCCGCCTAAGTTGCCGGCCTCTCAGCTGCAACTCTAAGCAACTATGTTGCAAATATAGAAGCTAAACAAAAAAACAGAAACCGGTTTTCAGTCAGCCGGGCTTGAGCCAGCCTGACCGCAACATTGTATCAATGTTTTCAGCAGCGAGGCCTCAGAGCTAAAGCTGGCCCAGAATAGAAAAAAAGAAAAAAGAAAAAAAGGAGCAGTTGGGAGCTTCAGTCACCCATCAGACGGAAAACGGCCCTCAGCCCCTCACCCAGACTGGCCAGGCACCCCAGTGGGGACCCCCACCCTGAAGGG
>NW_005358650.1:362256-364962 GCF_000412655.1 Myotis brandtii
CTCTGTGCTTGACAGGGGGTGGTGCCGCAACCTCCCCATCGACCCTGCCTTGAGTGTGACAGGGGGCGTTGCCCCAACCCCCAAATCGGCCCTACTCTGAGCGTGACTGAGGGTCGCATCGAAACCTCCCAATCTGCCCTGCTCTGTGCATGACAGGGGGCGGCGCCCCAACTCCCCAATCAGCCCTGCTCTGAGCCTGACCAGGGGCTGCACCTAGGGATTGGGCCTGCCCTCTGCCACCCGAGAGCAGGCCTAAGCCAGCAGGTCGTTATCTCCCGAGGGGTCCCAGACTGCGAGAGGGCACAGGCCGGACTGGGGGACCCCCCTCCACCCCCCCAAGTGCACAAATTTTTGTGCACCGGGCCTCTAGTATCTTAATAAAACAAGAAAAATTAGAGTAGACAGTGCAAAAGGAGATATATGCGATTAGTAAATCAAAACTTGAGCCGAAACCGGTTTGGCTCAGTGGATGGGGCGTCGGCCTGCGGACTGAAAGGTCCCGGGTTCGATTCCGGTCAAGGGCGTGTGCCTTGGTTGTGGGCACATCCCCGGTGGGGGGTGTGCAGGAGGCAGCTGATCGATGTTTCTCTCTCATCGATGTTTCTGACTCTCTGTCTCTCTCCCTTCCTCTCTGTGAAGAATCAGTGGAATATATTTAAAAAAAACAAAACAAAAAACTTGATACTTTTTCTATTCTACATAAGAAAGATTACATGCTTCATTTAAAGCAGAAAACATTCAATCCAATATAAAAAAAGAATCCAGAAAAGGAAAAGTTTGAGGAACTAGATTTTCATATAAATTATTCCACAACTTTGGAGAAAATACTAATTGAAGAGTACAAATAAACTCTCATCAATTCTAAAATATATGCATTTCTGCTATAATATTATATACCAATTCCTTTAAAGTGTCCCTTTTAGGTAAACTCAAGCACCAAAAATAACTAGGTTTAGGAAGAAAATGTTGCAGAAGTAAACCACTCAGAAGCCTATGCAACTTTGTAACCTGTCCTAACAAAAACAATCAGTCTTAATCAATCTTAGTACAGCTAAATTCCCACTAGTATTTTCACCCAGCATAGTCAATCAATTGTAGGTTTAAATTCACTACCATAGTTAATCAACTGTAGTTTTAAATGCTGGAGCTCACCTTCCTCCTTTGACATGCAGCTCCCTGAGGGCATGAATTCTCAATGGTGATATTTCATCACAAATTAAAAATATTATATTTAGACATATTTGCAGCTTCTTTATTGGTACTTACAGCTTCACTAAGTGCATTAACATTGTAGAAAACACAAAGATTCTTGATAACATTAAATCATTCAAAACTGACTCTAAAAGAAAAGTACGGAGTACTTCTGTAGAATTTTTAGCTGTTTTTTTCTTAAGACATAATTTATTGCTAAGTTCTTCTCTTTAATAGTGAGAAAACTTCCCCTGATTGTTTCAAAAGCCACTAAATTGGTGTTAATGAATGGAATGTCTGAGTTATATTTACATAATTTCTCTATTTACTAATCCTCTATGAACTAGTTTCTGACATATGAACTGTTGTATGCTCTATTGTAGCAGAACGTTATATTCAAATTTAAAGTCTTAATGCTACTCCTCAAATTATTATAATTTTGATTATACCTTTGCTGGCTTGTTTTTTTTTAAAACAATGCTATTTGAAGAGTACAAATAAACTCTCATAAATTCTATGATGAGATACATTTATACATATATACATACACATTACCAGTACCTTCAAAATGGATCTGAATGTTATTGCTTTACCTTATTTTCTAATTATATAAATCCTATCTTATAAAAGAGAAACATGGTAATTAACCATAACTTCGCTACCCTTTCCATTGGTAATCAGGGCGATATGCAAATTAACTGCCAACCAAGATGGTGGCCGGCTGCCAGGCAGCTGAAGTGAACAGGCTTGCTTGCTCCAGTGATGGAGGAAGCCAAGGTTCCCTGCCTGATTGCCGGCCTCTGAGCTTGCTCTCTAAGAAACATTGTTGCAAATATAGAAGCTAAACAAAACTCCAGAAACCTGCTTTCAGCCTTCAGAGCTGGAGCGAGCAGGACCAAAATAATGTTACAATTATAGAACCCAAACAAACCCAGATCCCTGCTTTCAGCAGCCGAGGCCTCAAGCTGGAGCCAGGCTGGAGGCCTCAGAGCTAAAGCCAGCTCTCAGCTCCAGTGACAGCTATAGAAGGTAAATAAATCCCAGAATAAAAAGAAAAAAGAAAAAAGGAGAGGTTGGGAGCTTCAGTCGCCCGCCAGCCTGAAAACAGGCCTCAGCCCCTCACCAAGACTGGCCAGGCACCCTAGTGGGGAGCCCCACCCTGAAGAGGGTGTGACCAGCTGCAAACAGCCATCATCCCCTCATCCAGGCTGGCCAGGCACCCAAGTGGGACCCCCATCCTGATCTGGGACACCCTTCAGGGCAAACCAGTCGGCCCCAACCTGTGCACCGGGCCTCTATCCTATATAGTAAAAGGGTAATATGCCTCCCAGCACTGGGATCAGCAGAGCCGCGAGGCCTCCCGAACCCAGGATCAGCGGAGCCATGAGGCCTCCTGAACCCAGGATCAGCGGAGCCGCGAGGCCTCCTGGCACCAGGATCAGCGGAGCCATGAGGCCTCACTGCCCCAGTGTCAAGCGGAGCCGCGAGGCCTCCTGGCCCCTGGAGCAGCGTGAC
>NW_005358650.1:370703-377432 GCF_000412655.1 Myotis brandtii
CCCTGCTCTGTGTGACAGGGGGCAGCGCCCCAACCCCCTGATTGGCCCTGCCTTGAGTGTGACAGGGGGCAGTGCCCCAACCCCCCAATTGGCCCTACCCTGAGCCCAACGATGGGCTGCACCTAGGGATTGGGCCTGCCCTCTGCCACCCGGGAGTGGGCCTAAGCCAGCAGGTCGTTATCTCCCGAGGGGTCCCAGACTGTGAGAGGGCACAAGTGGGGCTGAGGGACACTCCCCCCAGCCCCCCCGCCAGTGCACAAATTTTTGTGCACCGGGCCTCTAATTATAAAATACTACTTTTAGACAGTAGAATGTTAAGAAAGGATATAAGTAACCCAAAACAATTAAACTTTAATTCTCTTACAAGTATCTATATTGCAAACTAATATTTAAAATCCTATATACATTAAAAACATTAGAAATGTTTCACAAGAAAGTACTTTATTCTGAAAAGAAAGATTTCTATAGATACTGCTTAGGTAAACATTATGTCTGATTTTTCTTTATGAATGTGAAGTACAGCAACACATTTTATAGAATCTTTGAAGGAAAAACTCCTGTTTTCACGCTCTGATCCTCAGATGTTCAGCAATCCTGCTGGTTCAAATAGAGAAGAGCCAAGCATTTAAATAGAGTTTCACGTAGACTAATTTATCAATTTTTATAAATGCATGTCACAGTTAAGGAAGAAACGTATACAGTATGATATGAATACTCCTTGCTTCACATTTCTTTCTGCCATATATGACCTCAAATAAAACAATGTCTACTCTTACACACTAAATCTTTGACTAATATGAATAACAAACGAGAAATGTTATCAGTTATTCTTTCTCCCAAGAGAATAAAAACAATTGTAAAGAAGTTTTTGTTTTATAACAATCTGATTTTCATTCCAATATTTGGAAAATTGCTAAATAATTTGCATGGATGTTCAAAGATACATGAAGTAATTATAACAAAAACATTTTATTGACACATTTAAGCTTAAGAAAAATTGCAAAAATGGTTGACATGCTTTCTACATACAAATTTGAATGTTTCTTCACATGAAATAATTATTAATCACAAAATGAAATACAAAAGCACAAAAATGGATATCAAGTCAAGTATCAGGTAGTTTTTATCAACACAATTCAAGTGAAGGTAAAAATAGAGAGGTATTATGGATCAAACTGAATTTTCAGGACCATGAAAAATATGTATTGTAAACTGGCCAATTGACCAGAGAAATTTTCTAAGAAAACCTTTCCATGATCAAATAAAAGTTAAGTAAAATGTTAATTTTTAAAAGTTTAAAATATTTTTTTAGAATAATTATAACTTCAATTTAAATTTTTATTATATGAATTGGACTGACAAATTTAATTTTATTTTGAAAACTTATTGAGAAATAAACATCCACAATGCAAATAAAAAGCAACAAAAAGAAAGCATATAAAACCTAAGTAATCCAATATAACCAAAGGCCAATAACTAATATGTAACTTGAATTAACCTGAGTTAATTGATTGTATAGTGTTTTAAAAGTCATTTTTATGTTTCAAGTTCCAGAAAGTTAATATAGTACAAGTATTATTAAATGCTCAGAATTAACTTGAGTAATTTCCCACTTCCACTTCATCCTTTTCTTCAAAGTATTATCATTCTATTGAAAATATTAATTGTGGCCAAAACCAGTTTGGCTCAGTGGATAGAGCGTCAGCCTGCGAACTGAAAGGTCCCAGGTTCGATTCTGGTCAAGGGCATGTACCTTGCTTGCGGGCACATCCCCAGTGGGAGATGTGCAGGAGGCAGCTGATCGATGTTTCTCTCTCATTGATGTTTCTAACTCTCTATCTCTCTCCCTTCCTCTCTGTAAAAAATCAATAAAATATATTTTTTTAAAAAGAAAGAAAATATTAATTGTGTATCACAATATATTTTAAAAATTGAAAACACAGACTATATTTTATATTTGTACTAAAAATATAACAGGATCATAGAAATCACAGTCATTTATTAAACATAATTATATTATAATTATTTTAAAATTTAAATGTATTAATATTAAATAAATATTAATATAATAAACAAATAAATATAATAAATATATGATAAATATATAACATACATAAATATTAATATAACATTCCACTGATAGGCTGACAATGCATAATTCTTACACAATGATGATCCAGTTATAAATCAGCTTTCTTTTCTTTTTTCTCTTTTTCTTTTTTCTTTTTTTCTTTTTTCTTTTTTTCTTTTTTCTTTTTTTCTTTTTTCTTTTTTTCTTTTTCCTTTTTTTCTTTTTCCTTTTTTTCTTTTGGTTTTTCTTCTGGATTATTTGCAGTTGTAGTGAGGATAACACTGTTTTCCTTTAATAAATATTTGCGTAGGGCAAATGCAATAGAAGTGAAGAAGATGGTAGATAGTTTGCAAAAAAAACCTAAATTAAAAAAAATACAACCATCAGATATGTCAATTTATTTAAAGCAAAAATGTTTACAGAAAGACTGTCACTCACCAAAGAAAAGTCAGTATATTTTATCTTTAAAGGTACCAATTTCCCATATGTAAAATGTAATTAATGTCATAAACATATCAAGTTATTTAAAGGAGATTTTAAAAATGTTTACACAACCTTTTTTTTTTTTTACAGTGACATAACAATTTTTATTTTATTTATTTATTTTTTTAATTAGTTAAGGTATTACAAATGTGTCCTCATCCCCCCCATTAACCCTCAACCTCCCCACCCTGCCCGCCCCACACACTCATGGCTCCCATCCCCTGTTGTCCATGTCCATTGGTTTGGCTTATATACATGTATACAAGTCCTTCGGTTGATCTCTTCCCCTTACCCCCACCGTCCCCTACTTTCCTTCTGGGACAACCTTTTTTTTTTTAAATTCTCACCCAAGGATATTTTTCCATTGATTTTCAGAGAGAGTGGAAGAGAGAGGGAAAGACAGAGAAATATTGATATGAGAGAAACACATTGATTGGTTGCCTCCTGCACGTGCCCCAACCAGGGTACATACCCTTGACCGGGATCAAACCCGGAACCCTTTGATCCACAGGCCAACACGCTATCCACTGAGCCAAACCAGCTAGGGCTACAAAACCTTTTAGATTTCTTAAACATAGAGCCATAGAAAAATGCAACATGTGCTATTATTTTACAGAATGTAAAAACAAAAATAGATTTCTACCTTCAAAACTTAATCCTATATAATAAAAGGCTAATATGCAAAGTGTCCCCTCCACCAGAAGTTCGACAGGGAGTTCAACCTGGAGTTTGACCAGGGAGCGGGGCTGGCTGGCAAATCGCCCACAGCCCCTCCACCCAGGTGACCCCACCTCCGATCGCCCCCCTCAACCCTGATCGGGAGTGGGGCTGGCTGGACCCAACCCATGCACGAATCCATGCACCAGGCCTCTAGTTAGTAATAAGAACTGGAACCTGTTTAAGTCATTTCATAAAGCTTTACTCTTCTTGAAATATTCATGATTTTCCAAATACAAACAGAAGTATTTTAGAAATATTAATTGATTGTATAGTGTTTTAAAAGTCATTTTCATGTTTCAAGTTCCAGAAAGTTAATATAGTACAAGTATGATTTAAAAGTAGTTGAACTTTGGGTGAAAATAAACATGTTGATTAAAGTAAAAAATATTGTCCAGGCTGGTTTGGCTCAGTGGGTAGAGCATCAGCCTACAGACTGAAGGGTCCCAGGTTCAATTCCAGTCAAGGGCACATGCCCGGGGTTGCGGGCTCAATCCCCAGTGGGGGGCGTTGAAGGCAGCCAGTCGGTGATTCTTTCTCAACATTGATATTTCTATCTCTCCCTGTCCCTTCCTCTCTGAAATCAATAAAAATATATTTTAAAAAAATATTTCAGAGCAACAATATCAATTATCTAGCAATATTAATAATAGTGACTTCAAAAGATAAAATAGAAAAAATTAATGAGTATATGACATTTATAATGACACAATATTTCATACATTTAAATACCATAGCCAAACACCATAAACAACTCAAATGTACATGAACGAGAACAGATAACATACAGTACATGCACAAAAAAATTTTTTTAAATTTAAAAGCACAAACTACTGCTATAGAATAACATGAATGAATCTCCCAAAAGCATAACATTAAGCAAGACAGACAAAAACAAATGATAAGACAACACACCAGTATATACTGTATTATATTTGCATAAATTTATAGAATAGGCAAAACCAACATATTGTAATAGAAATATGAAAGAGGCTTGTCTGTGGAGGAGGGAAATTGCTTGGAAAAGGGCACAGGAGAAATTTCTATAGCTTGTTTTGGTGCTGGTTTCACAGGTGCATTCAATTACCAAAAAGCCATCAAACCAAACACTTAAGATCCATATTAGGTAATTGTATATTAATTACAAAAAAATCTCAATTTTTTTTTTTTACATTGCTGCTTGATACATTCTTCACAAACCAAACACACGATAGCCAGGAAAAAACCAAACAAAACTCTGTCTACACCCCAGTAGCTTTCTTTTTGCTTCTTCACATTCACTAACTCAAAAAGTTTAATTTTTGTTTGCTTTAGAAATATTTTATAGCAAGTCAAAATTATGCAAGTGGAATCATATAATGCATATGCATTTATGTCCGGTTTCTTATAACATTATGTTTGTGTGATGCATTCATATTTTATGTAGTTGTGTGCTTTCCTTTTTCATTGTTGTATATATTCTCTTGTTGATTTTATCATAATTTATTATCTATTCCATTGTTTATTGGCTATTTGATTGTTCACTTATGTGAAAATTCTAGTCTTTTGTCCCACTGCTAGGGTCTTTCCGCATTAAGGGTTCAGGAATCTGGAGAAGGGCTGCGCATAAATGAATTGAGAGACTAGACAAGAAATATAAATTTGGGAGGCATGGGGGATCAAGGGGAGACTCCACTTTCTAGTGAAGTGGGCTCTCTGAATCTCTGGAGCCATGGCTTTTTATTCCCACATTTTGCCCATTAGCAAAGCAGATATACATATCAAAGGTAAGGCCTGGTAAACAATAAAGGACCATCAGGTTGAGGGAACTGCCTTTGGCTGTTCCAGCAGCAGGTAATAATATGCAGATTTTCAGCCCTGCTGAAGGTGTCCATCAGTCTTCTGATGAACTTCTTGCATTTATTTTGCTAACTACTGGAATTTGCTTCCAGCAGTCCACTTTTCTATTAAATTATCTCTCCTTTGCATATTACTTGTTTGTGGGAGTTCTTTATATATTTTGGACATTAGTTCTTTTTCACCTTTTTTACCTTTCTCATTATCGTCTTCACTGCAGCTCTCTTTTCTGTCTTAACTTTGCTTTTGTTCAGAATTTAATAGTTTTTAATATAGTCTGCTTTTTGTTTTATGGCAAGTGCTCTTTGTATCCTGTTTATGAAATCTCTTCCTACTCTAAGGCCATGGAGATAGTCTCCTGTTTTTCTCAAAAGGCTTTATTGTTTTATCTTTTACATTTAGATTTACAATAAATTTAGAATTGATTTTTGTATACAACTTGAGGTAGGGATCAAGATATATTTTTAGATATGCATATATAAAATGAGCCATTAGCCTTTATTTGAAGACTGTCTTTTATCATTGCAGTGTCTTCATTCTTTGCCATAAATCAGTTGAGTGTGCATGTGTGGGTTTGTTTCTGGATTCTCTATTCTGTTCTATTGGTCAGTGTGATGACACTTGCATTAATATCCTACTGTATTAATTATAGCTTGATAATAGGTTTTGATATCTGATAGTATATTTATCCTTCAATTTTGTTTCATCTTTAAGATTCTCTTGATAATTCTTGGACCTTTGGCTTTTATATGAATTCCAATTCCCTAGTGAATTAAAAAATATATATATGTTCTGAGATGTTGTTTATGATCACTCAATGCTATAATTTAGAAGTAGCATTTTCAAATCTTCCTATCTATAACCATATCCATTTTTTTCATTTATTTACATTTTAATGTCTCTTAAATAAAATTTGTAGTCATCATTATAGAGGTTTTATACCATTTTCAATAGATTCTTTTGTTCTTGGTACTACATTTTTTATGTTATATTATTTTTGTATTTGGTTGTGCCTGGTATGTAGACACACAATTGATATTTGTATATTGATGTATAATAAGAAACCTTACTAACTTTACTTATTAATTCTAATATATTTCTTTGTATGAATGTTAATTACAGGTATGTTCACTTTATAAAAATATGTTGAGTTATACATTTATAATTTGTGTTCTTTACTGAATATGTGTGTGTGTGTAAATACATATTTCAATAAAAATTCCACCAAAAAAATAAACAAAATAAACATGGTGATTTAAAATAAGAAATATTTGCAAAAAACATAAATCATCTCTCTAGTCACTAGAGTCTAGTGCAATTAAAGAAAGAGCTGACACCCAGCAGGAATGGCTCAGTATTTGAGCACTGACCCAGGAATAAGAAGGCACTGATTAGATTCCCAATTAGGGCACATTGTTGGGTTGCAGGCTCAATCCCCTGGTAGGGGTATGCAGGAGGCAGCTGACTGACCATTCTCTCTTATCATTGACTAGAGGCCCGGTGCACAAAAATTTGTGCACTCGGGGGGCAGGGGAGGGGGGGGGTCCCCCAGCCCGGCCTGTGCCCTCTCGCAGTCTGGGACCCCTCGGGAGATAACGACCTGCTGGCTTAGGCCTGCTCCC
>NW_005358650.1:378780-380684 GCF_000412655.1 Myotis brandtii
AGCGGTCGTACGCCAATTACCATGTTTCTCTTTTATTAGTGTAGATGTTTCTCTCTAACTCTCTCTCTCCCTCTCCCTCCCTCTCTGTCTAAAAATAAATAAAAACATAAAACAAATTAGGTATGTTATGTAATCTATACTAATAAAAGGATAATATGCTAATTAGACCAGGTCAATGGACATCTTCCGGACATCAGACTTCCTTGTGAACAAAGCCATGGTGGCAGGGGCCGATGCAGAGGTGGTTAGGGGCGATCAGGCTGGCAGGGGAGCAAGCAGTTAGGGCTGTGATCAGGCAGGCAGGCAGAGGCTGTTAGGAGCGATCAGGCAGGCAGGCAGGTGAGCAGTTAGAAGCCGGGATCCCCACAGGGATCAAGTCTAAACTGGCAGTCAGGCATCCTCCTAGGGTTCCCAGATTGGAGAGGGTGCAGGCTGGGCTGAGAGACACCCCCCACCCCGTGCACGAATTTCAATTTCATGTACTGGGCCTCTAGTTTTTTTTTTATCAAAAGGGAGAAAGCTGATGGGAATCCTTCATTTGAGGTAAAAAGTATGTAATAAGTCATTCCAATGATCAGAAGAATTTTCTTGCTGCCAAAGGGAACTGATAGATTGATAGGATAAAAATTTTACCAACTTTTTTGAGTAATAAAACATTTGAGATGACGAATGCCACAGCCTTCCTCCACAGGGGAAATTTTTTTGGACATGAAATGTACAAAAATAGAATTTTAGGATTAAAAAATCTACTTAATTTCAGTGTGGGCTTCTAGGGCTCATGGATCCCTTTTGAATAAGCCTTGATCTGTAGTAGCAGTGTACAGAGAACTTCTTGTGTAGTGTTCTACATCCACACTGTCCAATAGAGCAGTCAAATGTGACCATTAAGCACGTATAATTTAGCTATTGTTACTGTGAAACTGAATTTTTAATTGCATTTAATTCTATTACATTTAAATAGCTATATGTGGTTAAGACATACCATATTGGACAGTGTAGCTCAAGAGTCTCTTACTTGTCTTCCAAATTTACTGTGGTTAAAATAACCTGAGGTGCTTTATTAAAAATGTACATGTCTACCACTAATTCTGGTATCCAAATTCAGGGCTTCATGACATATTTTTAGCAAGCACTCCAAGTTTTTCAAATGACTCATGGAATACACTTTAAAATGTACTAGTTTACAATGAAATTGCCACAAATGTATATTTCTATTACAGTTTCCTGTGTTTTCTGTTTCTTACTGTAATTTCCTATGTTCTTTATTATTGTTATCTCATTTTAGTAGCTCCTTAGCAGGATCTATAG
This sequence comes from Myotis brandtii, assembly GCF_000412655.1. NCBI lineage: Eukaryota > Metazoa > Chordata > Mammalia > Chiroptera > Vespertilionidae > Myotis > Myotis brandtii. The sequence goes on from NW_005358650.1 coordinate 380,089, forward strand.
CAGTTTATCAACTTTCTCAATTATGTGCTATGTTTTAAAATAGTTAAACATGTTACAGTTTTATCTAAAATGAAAATTAAAAGGCTGAGCAGTATTTTAAGAGGACTTCCTTAATGGTTTTGTTGAATTATCTCTGGAAAAATTATTTTGACTTCTTAAATGTCATTTTTACTTTTTAATGTTTTTCTTAAATTTTTCTTTATTCAGGTTAAGTGTTGACTAAATTTGCTGGAAAATTAATTTCTGAATTAGAAGGTATTACTGTATACTGTTTATCAAACAGATAATTGTTCCTTTTAAATATTATAGTCTATCATTACATGGTTCTTTGAATTGCTGAACTCACTTAGTAAAATCACAAAACACAAAAGCACTTTAAAATATTTATCATACCAATAGCATCTACTAGTATACATTAAAATCATTCAATGTTAATAATGATTAAGACTTCAGGGAGGAAGCAAGATGGCGGCGATATAGGCAGACACGTCCCAGGTCTTGTCCCGGAGCAAATGGAGTAAGCAGCTGAAACTAATAACACCCACCCCGAATTGGCGAAATTACTCAGCTGGTGAGATGGTTTGTAGCCGGGAAGG
>NW_005358650.1:387230-388803 GCF_000412655.1 Myotis brandtii
CATAACCAATGGACATAAGACACTGGGGGGTAGGGGAAGCCAGGGGATTGTCAAGGGCGGGGAAAAAACAGAACACATATGTAATACCCTTTGTAATACTTTAAGCAAATAAATAAATAAATAAATAAATAAATAATAAAATTAAAAAAAAAAGACTTCAGAAATTATGTAGTCTAAACCCTCCTTTTACAGATGAAAACAGTGAAATACAGGAAGATCTAGTGAAGTTTCCAAAGTAATACAAGCATATCTATACTTTCCCAACATTTTGCCCATAGCTCACACCACCATAGGATCTCAATTCCCTATATCTCTTATTTGTTCAATCATTACTGAATGCTTGCTATTTGCCAAGCACTGTTATGTCATTGAGTATGAGACAATATGAAATTTACATTTAAGTGGGGTAAGAGTACATTGATGCTCTTTAGTAGTGCAAAAAAAAATTTTTTTTAATCAATCTTTTATTGTGGAAAGGGAAAGGGTCACAAGGTCAAATAACTTGGTTAGATGTGTATACAGGCAAAATTACTCCCCAAATTAAAATTCTGATAATCACCACCCTTTACTCAGGAATAACATGAAACAGTGCATTTAATGTAGTGACCCAAATGTTTACATAAATTCTATAGTACTTTAGTTTCCAAAATATTTCCTATGTAATAATATAAGGCTTCTTTAATCATCAAAGTATCCATTTGTTCATTGTTTATTATTACTGTACTTTACTTTAAACAACCATAAGGTTTTAAAATAACTTTACCTCTTTACATTTCTTCAATAGATATTACTTACACATTCCTAAATATAGGTAGGCCATTTTTTTCACGTTATAGATCCAACAACTTTCTGTGTTTCCACAGTGTCCACTATCCCGAAAGGTACAAGAATTTTCTACTAGCTTATTAAAAACTATTGGTCCAGGTATAGCACCTATGAAAAATAAATTAATTGTTAATCCTCTATAAAAACACTACAGGTTGGTATCAGAATAATTTTTATCCTAAAATTAAACATATATCTAATATAATAAAAGACAAACATGCAAATTGACCGTACCTTCACTATGCCTTAAGCCACACCCACCAGCCAATCAGAGCAACTATATGCAAATTAACCCAACCACGATGGCGGCTGGCAGCCACAGAGCTGGAGCAAGCAGGAGGCTTGGTTGCTTCAGTGATGGAGGAAGCCGAGCTTCCCACCTGCCACAGCTGGCTCTGAGTTCCACTCAAGGCAACGAAGTTTCAATTATAGAAGGAAAATAACTCCAGATACCTGCTTTCAGCCGGCCGTGGCCATGGAGCTGGAGCAAGCAGGAGCCAGCTCTCAGCTCCACTGAAGGCAACAAAGTTTAAATTATAGAAGGTAAATAAATCTCAGAATTAAAAAAAAAAGAAAAAAAGGAGAGGCTGGGAGCTTCCATCATGGGGGGGCTTGTCCAGCCTGAAAACAGCCCTCAGCCCCTCATCCAGACTGGCCAGACACCCCAGTGGGGACCCCCACCCTGAAGGGGGTGTGACCAGCTGCAAACAGCCATCATCCCCTCATCCAGGCTGGCCAGGCACCCCAG
>NW_005358650.1:389530-392520 GCF_000412655.1 Myotis brandtii
TGTAAACATACATTTTGAATTATCTAGGAATTGGTCCTGGATAATAACATAAAATAGTCTAAGAATTTACTTATAGATAATATTGTTAATAATTAAAATCAATGTGTTTTTGAAAACTCCTTATCCCTGTAAGCAGGGGTCCTCAAACTTTTTAAACAGGGGGCCAGTTCACTGTCCCTCAGACCATTGGAGGGCCGGACTATAGTTTTAAAAAAAACTATGAACAAATTCCTATGCACACTGCACATATCTTATTTTGAAGTAAAAAAACAAAACGGGAACAAATACAATATTTGTATTTGCATGTGGCCCGTGGGCCGTAGTTTTAGGACCCCTGCCTGTAAGTATAAAAAATTGGTAGATTTGCATCTTTTCATGATGGTGTGTGCTTGTTGTCATTTAGTTGGCATCTCAAAATTGTTGTGAATCTTTGAGTGAAATATTTAAGAGAAAGGTATTTTAAACATAGATACTAAATATTGATTTTAAGAACCAATGTCAGAAATCCCGGTCTCAGTTGAGTGCTGTCATGCTGCATATAATGGCTCAAGGTAAAAAATCTTAGGCCTACTATGCTTTTCCTCTATTTCCCACGATAATTTTCCAATCCATGATAAATCTTTGTAACACTAACTCCAATCATATATTGGATGTGTTGATTTTTGTCTCTACGACAACCCCAGAATCCAATTTAATGTGAATATGATTTATATTTTAGCGAGAACCTCCATTTCCGTTTTTTCTACATTATATTCTAATTACTAGAGGCCCGGTGCACAAAAATTTGTGCACTGGGGTGTGTGGGGGGAGTCCCTCAGCCCGACCTGTGCCCTCTCACAGTCTGAGACCCCTTGGGAGATAATCACCTGCTGGCTTATGCCCGCTCCCTGGGTCGCAGATGACAGGCCCGGATCCCGTGTTAGGACGGGCTGTGAGCGCGCTGCCCCGCCCCACCACCCCGCGTTGCAGATGGTAGGCCCGGATACCGTGCTGGGGCAGGCAGCGGAGCATGCTGCCCTGCCCCACCACCCCGGGCTGCACTCGGGAGGCCCGGATGGTGGCGGGCGGGCAGCAGCTCGCGCTGTGCCACCCCACCTGCAGTATGCAAACTTAATGGCCATCTTTGTTGGGTTAATTTGCATACTCTCCCGATTGGCTGATGGGTGTAGCAAAGGTATGGTCAATTAGCATCTTTGTCTTTTATCAGTGTAGATTATTTCTCCCTCCAGCAGCAGAATTATATTTTAAATGTAAATCAGATAATATCTATCCACAGCCTGAAATTCTCTGATGGCAAAGCCCTATCTAGAGACGGTCTATATCTGAAATATCACCTTATCCTACCCACTCCCATTCAAAAATGCATGTTTCACTGGCTTCTTTTCTGTCTATTCAGTTGCTGTTTGTTATGCTCCCTCTTCCATTACAAACCTGTCCTTGTCTAGTGGACCATTGTTCACTATAAAAATATCCTCTATTTTCCCCCAATTAAAGCTAATTTTAACCCTGCCTACTGATGTAGCTATAGAATGATTTCTCTGATCCACATCAGAGCTATACTTAAATTTTTCTCCATTCTTGACTTCATTTATCATGTCTTTCAGTCTTCAGTCCAATCTTGTTTCCTTACCCCACCAATTTTTTCAATCAACTTCTTGAATAGAGATCCTAATATAGTAACAAAGTAGATTTGAAAGCTAGTTTTTGCTATTTTAAGAAAGCCTGGAGTACAGAGTACATTACCCTCAGCAAAACTAATTTGTACTTTGGATACAAATCCTTAAAAATATCAGATTCAGTGACTCTGCTAATGAAATGCTTAAAAGCACTAGTCTAAGTTATTGACTTCCCAAATATAAAGTAATGGATAATTACTATGCTTATGTGTTTTATTTCAGCTTACCAAACCAATTGTATGAGCCTGATGAACATACTTCTGATCAAACAGATGATCTCTTCTAATCAACACTAATAAAAGACAAAGATGCTAATTGACCATACCTTTGCCATGCCCCAAGCCACACCAACCAGCCAATCAGAGTGATTATATGCAAATTAACCCAGCCAACATGGCGGCCAGCAGCCACGGAGCTGGAGCAAGTAGGAGGCTTGGTTCCCCAGGGAATGGAGGAAGCCAAGCTTCCCGCCTGTCCTGAGCCGGCTGTGGCCTCCGCTCATGGCAACAAAGTTTCAATTATAGAAGACAAATAAATCCCAGATACCTGCTTCCAGCCAGCCTCCACTGGGAGCTTGGGTGGCTGGGGGGCTTGGCCAGCCTGCAAACAGCCATCAGTCCCTCACCCAGGCTGGCCAGGCATCCCAGTGGGGACCCCCACCCTGAAGGGGCTGTGGCCAGCCTGCAAACAGCCAACAGCCACTCACCCAGGCTGGCCACACCCTCATGGGGTGAGGGTCCCCACTGGGGGGCTTGGCCATCCTGAAAACTGGCATCAGCCACTCACCCAGACTGGCCAGGCACCCCAGCAAGGCACCCCCACCCTGAAGGGGGTGTGGCCAGCCTGAAAATGGCTCTCAGCCCCTCACCCAGACTGGCCAGGCACCCCAGTGGGGACCCCCACACTGAAGGGGCTGTGGCCAGCCTGGAAACAGACATCAGCCCCTCACCCAGGCTGGCCAGGCACTCCTATATAATAAAAGGGTAATATGCAAATTGACCCTAACAGCAGAATGACTGGGAATGACTGGTCACTATGACACACACTGACCACCAGGGGGCAGACACTCAATGCAGGAGCTGCCTCCTGTTGGTCAGTGTGCTCCCACAGGGGAAACTCTACTCAGCCACAAGCCAGGCTGACGGCTGCCAGTACAGTGGTGGTGGTGGGAGCCTCTCCTGCCTCCTCAGCAGTGCTAAGGATGTCCAACTGCAGCTTAGGCCTGCTCCCCGCTGGCAAGTGGACATCCCCCGAGGGCTCCCTGGCTGCCAGAGGGATGTCTGACTGCCAGCTTAGGCCCAATCCCCCAGGGAG
>NW_005358650.1:392549-417472 GCF_000412655.1 Myotis brandtii
AGGAGTCCCAGACTGTGAGAAGGCACAGGCCGGGCTAAGGGACCCCCCCCCTCCCTGAGTGCAGAAAAATTTTTGTGTTGGGCCTCTACTTGAATATAATATTAATGCATATTTTATGTGACAGGATGAGTTATATTATCTTTTTACATTGTGTTGTCTCCGAATTTCTACAAAGCAACTCCCCCATTCACTTGCTTTGCTGTTTGCCATTATTATCTGTTTGAAATTGTAAGTGTACATGTAAACATATAGATACATGAAAATATGAACATTTCAATGCAATAATAAATTGCTAAAAGTTCATACCAAAAGTTCTCACAATCATATAGGTCAAACCCAAGGCCAGAGAACGTTGTTTGTCAGGTACAGTCCTGCAACCAAATAGCAATATTATTAAAACATTGTTTTTATTAGCTACAGAGAATGTTTTCTAGATTCAAGGTTAATTTTTTTCCTGTGTATGAATTAAACTAATAATCTTTGGCCAATTAACGGAGTTTGATCTGCTTCAATTAAAGAATTACAACTCCTCCCATTTCTCCATATCCTGCCCCTTGCCAACCAATTCCAAATATTTTGCTCTTCACAAGAAGGAAGCAGTTATGGCCCAACTCCCTGCCCCAGCATCCTGAAAAAAAAAAAATCGTACTTTCCCCACTTCTCTTTCTTCATTCTTTGGCACACACCCATTGTTTTATTTCCTTATTATTATTATTATTATTTTTGAAATATGTTTTTTTTCCACACACCAACCCTCCCCCAGCCTTCTTTTAGAGATTCCTCACTCTGTTTCACGCTTCTGTGTTTCTGGATGAATTCTGTTTACCACTTTATTTTGTTAATTACATTCCACATATGAGTGAGATCATATAAGACTTGTCTTTCTCTGACTGGCTTATTTTACTTAGCATAATACTCTCCAGGTCCCTCTATGAGGTCTCAATGGGTAAGAGATTCTTCTTTTTTACTTCTGCATAGTGTTCCATGGTATACATGTACCACAGCTTTTTCATCCACTCATTTAATGATGGGCACTTGGGCTGTTTCCGGATCTTAGCTATTGTTAATTGTGCTGCTATGAACATAGGGGTGCATAATTCTTTCTGATTGGTGTTTCAGGTTTCTTAGGATATATTCCCAGAAGTTGGATCACTGGGTCAAATGGGAGTTTCATTTTTAATTTTTTGAGGAAACTCCATACTGTTTTCCATACTGGCTGCACCAGTCTGCATTCCCACCAGAGGCATAGAAGCATAGAACAGACTGGGAAATCTCAGAGGGAAGGCAGGAGAGGGTGGTTGGGTGGAAAGAGATCAACCAAAGTACTTCAATGCATATATGTATAACCCATGGACACAGACAACAGGGAAGGTGAAGGCCTGGGGTGGGGGTGGGGACAGGTTATAAAGGATCAATGGGGGGTGGGAGGAGGAGGACATATGTAATACTTTGTACAATGAAGATTTAATTTTTTAAAAGTCTAAAAAATAAGAAGAGGGGAGAGATGGGAGTGGGCTGGAAGAGGTTAATGGGGAATAAAGGAGGAGCTATGTAATACTTTCAAAAATAAAGATTTTTTAAAAAGAAAAATAAATAAAAATAATAAGAAGAAATAGGACTTGTATGCATGCATATAAGCATAACCAATGGACACAAGACAATGGGGTGTAGGGGCGGCTGGGGGAAGGTCAAGGGGAAAAAAAAAGAAACATGTAATACTCTTTGTAATACCTTAAGCAATAAAACAAAATTTTAAAAAAAGTAGAAATAAAATAAAATTATATCCTAAGTTCTTTCCTCTTTTACAGTTTTCCCTCTTGCATCACCTTCCACACTATTTTCAAGGTATTCTATCTAAAATGCATATTTGAAAAATTAATAAATAAATAATATGCATATTTGGTCACTTTTACTTCTGAAGTTTATTGTCAATGACTTCGAGGTATACACAGGATAACATCATTCACATTAATATGGCAAAGAAAACCAACCATTATTAGGCCCTTAGGAAGCTCAAATCTCTTTGTCCCATTTCACCATCATGCTACTCCTATCATAACAAAACTCCTTGCCCACATATTTTATGCATTTTGCCTCTACTTTCACTGCTCACTTTTCCTGTTGAAAACTTGTCCCAAGTCCGCTTGCATTATGAGAAATCACTTATCTTCATAACTTAGTTAAAGTGCCATATCTTCTGTAAGTTTTCTAAATTTTCCTAGGTAAAAATTACCATTTTCTTCACTTTGTTCTGGGTTAGATTTACAAGCTTTAATCAAGGCACCTCTAACTATTCAATCTACTTCTTTTTAAATGTTTTTCTCCCCCTATTCAACTCTAATCAAACTTAATGTCAATGTTCATATCTTATTGGTCCTTATAGTTTCAGTGCCAGACATATATATGTATAAGTAATAAAAAATCTGCTTCCTATATTTTTATGTCCAGGTTTCATCTCCCATTTAAGTTGCAAGCTCATTGCCCTGGCCCAGTAGCTCAGTTGGTTAGAGTGTTGTCCTGATAAGCCAAGGTATCAGGTTTAGGGCACATACAAAAATCAACCAATGAATGCATAAATAAGTGGAAAGCATCTCTCTCTCTCTCTCAAATTTATATTACATTTTTTAAAAATTGTAAGCTCATTAAAAGCAGAGACCACATGTGCCCAATTCAGATTTTATTTCTGCACATATTTATTCATGTTCTCTAGTCTACTTTCTTAGGGGGCAAAAAAATTGCTCCCCATGACTTAAATTTTTAAGTTAGCCCCTGGGAAAAAATAAATTTAAAATAATGACCCATTTTTCTGTTACTGTGATAAAAATATTGTATTGTCTATTTTATATATTCTGGAAAAACAAAGGAATAACAATGTTATTTTAATAAATATATGTAGCAAAATTCTAAAAATTGTGTCCCTTTGTTGATAATACTGATGTTTTCTCATAGTTAAACTGGCTACTAGAGAAGTAAATATTTAATAAGTATCTATAACCAATGACTCAACATCATAATTTGATCTGTGTTATAATTAAGAACTTTCCTATATTTATGAATTTTCAAGGTGTGGTAAATTAAGTATTTAAATTTAGTTTTGTTTTAAGATAAAGCTAAACTAAATGGGTTATCTATAGACTATGCAAATACATTAGATAAAGAATTAGACATACACATAAATTTTGATGATGTAACAATTTACCTATATATGAATTTTCCATGTTAAATTAAAGTTAATTACTTAATTTGAACTAAATTTGATATCAATGGGCTTTATGCAAATAAATTAGCTAAAATAGAGAATTAAACTTGCACATTAATTTGGACAATGTAAGAATTTCCCCTCTAGCAGTTCCTACAGTGAAACAAAAGAGTAAACCATTTACTACAATATTGTAAAGCTTCCTAAAATTGTCTTCTTATATACTAAAAAACAATTAGTATGAATAATAATATACATACCGAAGGATGGTCAGCATGTTCGGTATAACAGAAAAACAAGCAAATAGAATCGTAGAAAAGACAAAAACAATGAACATAGGTAATTTATAGCAACTTGATACACATGCCCCAGCGTTGGCATCAATAAAATCACCTTGCTCATCTGAAATTGCTATTCCTTCATCAATGCAAGAACAACTGAAATATGTCTATGATAAATAAGATGGAAAATTATCTTTTAGAAATATAATCATAAAGCAAAAACTTATTACTGTAAAATAAAACCAATCAATAACAACATGGAGACTAGCCAGTTGTATCAGTAAATGCCCTTACATTAAATCTGCCAGTCATCATTTAGAAATGAAACATTAATGACATGTCCAAGCTATTTTACCTAGCGAAGACTCATGTGTGTGTGTGTGTGTGTGTAATTATTGTTAGGGAAAATTCTATTAATTTAAGAAATTCCACCAAAAATATTTACACCTAATTGCACAAATAATTTTTGGAGAACTATGTAAATTGAGGGCAATTAAGTATAATGTAATAAAATTTAACTTTAGCTGAGATTGGAAATATGGACAGTTACCCAACTGTGGAAGGTTTTGGGACTATACTGCAAAGATAAGGCTTTATTTTGTATGTAATGATGGCAGGGCTATTATCTATTCAGCAGAGTAGGCCTTGTTTAGGGCACTAATACATTAAGGACACATACAACTGTTGTAATTCTAGTGTCTTTTAAAATTTTTTAAATGAATATAATAATAATGAATCCAGCCTGGATCATATTTGTCTTCATACTAATACAGGTATACATTGATTTTTAAAAATTAATTTAATTAAATTTTTCTTTTTGCTTATAAAGGCAAAGTACATAGGGCCAATGAAAGTCACAATATATCCCTAAGTGGGAGCCAATGAAAATTTGGGGTAGTAGTTGTAGGGTTGATAATTCAAGAAAGATGAAAAAGTGATATTTCAAAGAACTAAACAGAGTTTGAAGATACAGAGATCAGTTAGCAATTTACTAATCTATTTAAAATATTCTAGTTTAAAAAATTATCATAAATTCAACAGAAATATGGAACTAGGTTACTAGTGAAGGTATAAGAGGTAAGAAAATTGACTTGAATCAATGAAAAATAAATTTAAAAAATAAATTAATTAATTTAAAAAAAATGACTTGAATCTGATTGATTCATAAAATGATGCTCCAAAAATCATCTCAGTTTATTTGTAGGAGTTACTAAGTAGTTACTAAATATGCTTTAAAAAAAAGAGAGCGAAAGAGAGAAAGAAAAGAAATATCCAAACTGCCAAGTTATTCATTCCACCATATTTTTTTAGTGCTTCTGTACTAAATACTAAACATCATTCTAGGTGTTGTGAAAACACACTAAACAATACAATAGAAAGTAAGGGCTCCTAGGGGTAAACTTATCATAATGAGTGACTACCTCAATGACTCAATATAAACTGAGCAGAGATTTGAAGAAGGTAAGGGAGGGAACCATTGGTTATCTGAAAAAAGTACATCCCAGATAGAAAAACAAAATCATGCTTAAGAAAAGCAAGGAGGAAAATGTGGCTAAAGCAGAGCTAACATGAAGTAAACTGAAGAAAAAATAAAATTGGAGTAGTGAGAGGAGATTCGATTATACACATTTATTATATAGGACTAGAGGACTGATTATATAAAAACTGATAAATAATTACAAGACCAATTTAAGAACTTTGGTTTTTAAACTTAGTAATGTGAAACCATTGGAGGAATATATGTATAAATCAGAGGCCTGGTGCACGAAAATTCGTCCACTCAGCAGGGGGAGGGGTCCTTCAGCCTGGCCTGCACCTTCTCACAGTCCTGGAGCCCTCAGAGGATGTCCAACTGACAGCTTAGGCCTGCTCCCTGGGGTCTAAGCTGCAGTCTGGCCTCCCTCTGCAGGAGGCGACCAGGTGGGCTGATCAGGGAACAGCGTGGCCGGCGAGTGGCCGGCCCCACCCCCCCACCAGTTGCCTCTCCGCCGCTGCTGGTCACCACTGCCCCCTGATCACTATCCCCTCCCTCTGCCTGCTGGCACGCACCTTGGCTGGCCTGGTGCTGCCTGCTCGCCAGCCCCACCCCCTGTCAACCGGTCATTCCGCTGTTTGGTCGATTTGCATATTCACTTATTGTATAGGACTAGAGGCCTGATGCACGAAATTCATGCAAGAGTAGGCCTTCCTTCCCCTGGTTGCTGGCACCAGCTTCCTTCTGGCATCCGGGACCCAGGCTTCCCTCTGGCCACTGGCACCTGGGACCCAGGCTTCCTTCCAGCTGCCAGCAGGCACCCAAAACCCAGCTTCCCTCGCAGCCCCAGCTTCGTCCAGAAGGACATCTGGTCTAATTAGCATATTACACTTTTATTATTATAGATGATATTTTAAAATGTTACTTAGCTATTATATTGAGACTACTGGTCTCATCTATGATTGTTAAGATGAAAGCAGAGACAATAGTTAAAAATCTCTTGAATCAAGCCCTAGCCAGTTTGGCTTGGTTGATAGAGTATCGGCCTGCAGACTGAAGGGTACCGGGTTCGATTCCGGTCAAGGGCACATGCCCAGGTTGCAGGCTTGATTCCCAGTGGGGGCGTTCAGGAGGCAGCTAATCAATGATTGTCTCTCATCATTGATGTCTCTCTCTCTCTCTCTCTCTCTCTCTCTCTCTCTCTCTTTCTCTCTCTCTCCCTCCGAGGAACAGCAGCCTCATGAGCAGCCTGCCCCGATTTGAATGGATTTTCTGAAGGGTTTTAGAGTAGAAGTGTTTATCAAAAGGAGAAAGTCATGTGGAGGCTTCCCTGAAAGAAACTAAGACCTTCTGTCCAGAGAGGCCATTAGTCCATGGTTCAGAGAGAGAACCAAAACAATAAACACAACTTCACTGTTTTTCACCATCTTTCTGATTTTTCCACTAGAACTCATTATTTTAATCCAGTCAGAAGCTGGAAGGCAAAAGAGCTCTCATCCTATAGATCAGTCTCCTGGAACAATGAGGAGGGTAAAGAAAGATGAAAAGTAGATGTGGATGTCAGACATAAGATATCTAGTACAACAAATGGTTGGAGGCTATAGAATCTAGGCTGACTAAGGGCCGAAGTGAAAATATGAAGAAGATTTAGTGAACAGATTATAGAATCACAAGATATCAGGCTCTGGGAGGATCAAAGAACTATGGAATTATATTCAAAGAGATATAACTAAAATGCCAAAAGTTATATCAAAATGAAATAGTAAAATATATTTAATTCAAACAATAAAAAGGAAGGTAGGTCTTTTTAAAAATACATTTTTATTGATTTCAGAGAGAAAGAGAGGGAGGGAGAGATAGAAACATCAATGATGAGAGGGAATCATTGATTGATTGCCTGCATGCCCCACACTGGAGATCGAGCCTGCAACCTGGGCATGTGCCCTGACCAAGAATCAAACCATGACCTCTTCATTTATAGGTTAACACTCAACCACTGAGCCACACCTGTGATCAGGAAGCTATATCTTAACCCACCATGGCAATAATTATAATAAATGTCAATACTCTAAAAACTCCAATTAAAAGACAGATTAACAAAATTGAAGAAAAAGCAAAACCACATTCTATGCTGGCTACAAGAGACACTTTACACATAAAGACACAAATATTTGAAAAATAAAATGATAGAAGTAAGATGCACCATGGAAACAATCAGCAAGAAAAAGCTAGAGTGACTATTTAATATATAAAATTTAATATATTACTTAAAGACAAGAGTATTACCAGAGATGGAAAAAGAGATTTTATAAAGATAAAAGGAACAATTAGATGTGACAATTATCAAAAATTATGCACATAATAGCACAGCCTGAAAATACATGAAGCCAAATAATAATTATATTAGGAGATATTTTTCATACACACCGTTCAGGATTTAATATAATATTACAAGGCTTGCAAACTGATAAGAATATTTAGCTTAAAAGTAAGAGAGAAACAAATATAAGTAGACTCAGAGTTGATCTAGATAGTGGACTTAATAGCAAGAACTTTAAAATCACTCTGAATTTTTTTAAATGGAGGGTAAAGTGGATAAAATATCTTAAACGATGTGAAATTTAACAGGATTTGGATTCTACAAAAACATAAATGTTAGAACGGAAAAATATGATGAGTAAACTTAGAACCTCTTACTGGGCTTAAAAGTAGATACTGGAGAATAGAGAATGCGACAAGTCAACAGAAAGTATCTACATTTAAACAAACAGGTGAAAGGAGATGGAAAAATAGAGAAAAGAATAAGAGTATTGGACTCAGTGGAAAGGTCTATTTGTAGTCTCTGGTAGGCAGAATTCTAAGATGCACCTAAATTTCCCACCCTCCCACCTAGGGGTGGGGGCCGAGGTGGTTAGGGGTGATCAGGCGGCAGGGGGGCAAAGTAGGGGCAATCAGGCCGACAAGGGGGCAAGGTAGGGGCTATCAGGCTGGCAGGGGGGCAGTTAGAGGCAATCAGGCCACAGGCAGGCAGAGGTAGTTAGGGGCAATCAGGCAGGCAGGCAGAGGGGTTAGTGGCAATCAGGCAGGCAGGCAGGCGAGCAGGTAGGAGCCAGCAGTCCCGGATTCAAGAGGAATGTCCATCTGCTGATTTAGTCAGACATCCCCCGAGGGGTCTCAGATTGGAGAGGGTGCAGGCCAGGCTTCTAGTTTTATAATAATAGCTATATCAGCTGCTGAAAAGAACTAGCCCCAATGAGAAAATTAAGAAAACACAAGATTTCTTTTACATCTATGTAAGGAAATTTGAAGATCTTTGGTGGCATAGATAAGAAGAATACATATGGGTCTCAATGAGGCAAAAATGCTCAGGAATAATATCAATATGAAGGGGATATATCTATTTTCAGTTTTAGTAAAGCTGTGAATTTTCTATAGGAAATGAGAAATATTCAGAGGTATAGTATGTTCACCATTCCTTTGCAAATTTTTGCATAAGTGCAATTAGAGAGCATCCAATTCTAACTCATGTTGACCCTGATCAAATTTTGAAAATGAACAATTAATCAGAATTATTTCTAAGTTGACATATTTTCATTGAAAAAATACTTTCCAGAGGGAATTCCATTAACATCATTTAGATACTTGATCATTTTTGTATATGATGTTTCTTTTACTAGTATTTAATTTTGATTTTGTTTAAAATGATTTTTATTGGTATCAATTCTTTCCCCCTTTGAAATAATGCATATTTTATCCATTAATCAGTTGCATCCATATAAAATTGTACTAATCATAGCTTCTGCTATTGTCAATTTTCCTTCAGAGCCATTCTTTCTACCAAGGCTAAGGGTGTCCTGGGTAATTTTTGTTGTTGTTTTTTTGTTACTCCTCACTGGAAGATATGTTTCCATTCATCTTTAGGGAGAGTGGAAGAGAGAGGGAAAGACAGAGAGAAACATTGATGTGAGAGAAACACATCGATTGGTTGCCTCCTGCACATGCCCTGAACAGGGCCCAGGCTGGGGAGAAGCCTGCAACTGAGGTACATGCCCTTGACTGTATTCAACCCCAGAACCCTTTGGTCCACAGCCAATGCTCTATCCACTAAGACAAACCATCTAGGGCCTGGGTAATTTTGAAGAGATCTAATTTTTGTCAAAAAATTTTTATTCTGGGACCATTTAAGATCTTGCTCTCCAGCATGTGTCATCAATTTGACTTAAATAAAGTCTTATAAAAATTCTCAAAAATATTTTATTCTTCTTTCAATTTTTATTTAGTATCAAATGTTGTCACACAGTTTGACTATTTTGTTGGTTATTTCTATCACTGTTATTCATTATGAATTATTCCTTAGAGAAATACAAGAAAATCATAAAATTTTTTAATAAATACAAAAAAAATCATTAAAAGCAATTCCCTCACAAAAGAAAATGTTCTGTTTTATACTGTGGTGACAACATGAGCATTTACAAGTCATTTACTTATTTCAGACAAAAATGGAGGAGAGGAAGTAAGTGGAGTATAAAGTACATTTTCTATAAGTTAATAAATTGTTGAAGATGGGTGATTGGCATATAGGAATTTGTTAACTTTTCTATTACATTTAATGCTTTACACAGTAACATGTTTTAAAGGTTTAAAATATATAGTGTAACATATAATAATTTTTAAAGGGTATGCAACCTTTTTATGTTAGTAGTCAATAAAAAACTGAAGATATATGAACCTTTACTAGTATAATAAAAGAGTAATATGCAAATCGACTGAACGGCAGAAGGACCGGTTGCTATGATGCGCACTGACCACCAGGAGGCAGGTGCTTAATGTAGGAGCTGCCTCCTGGTGGTCAGTGCACTCCCACAGGGGGAGTGCCGTTCAGCCAGAAGCCTGGCTCATGGCTGGCGAGCATGGGGAGTGGGCCTAAGCCAGCAGTTAGACATCCCCTGAGGGCTCCCAGACTGTGAGAGGGCACAGGCCGGGCTGAGGGACTGTCCCTCCCCCGCAAGTGCATGAATTTCATGCACCGGGCCTCTAGTTAAATCATAAGCCATTGAAAGGTGATCATGAGGAACTAAAAGTTGGACAGGTATGCAAATATATTATAATGAAATGAGCTGTGTAATAGGGCAAAAAATATTGTTATGTATTACATAACTAATAAAGGACTTTACTGCTTAATAAGGGAGGTGGTATGATGTCTATATGTCAGGAAATACATGTCTCTGTTTCTCTCCCCTTTATAAAACTAGCCAGAGAAGGGAGAGAGAAACTGAATTTTTACAGCCTGAGTCCCTGCTGTTCTCCTTAAAGGGGAGAAGCTGAAGTTGCAGTCCATTACTTAGATAAAAGCTCATTTATGCAACTTTGGATATAATAAAATGAACCTGGAGTCAAACAAGTAGCTGAGTGTTTAGCTGCTCTCCATGACAAAAATAAAATTGTCATAAGTTGGTAAAAGACCCAGGGAAATAAGGAATTCTGACAGAAATGGCCCCAAAAATGAACATATAGGGGAATTTTAAAATGAGACCTGATTCATGTAAATATCAAAGAACAAAAAGGGATAACAAATGTTCAATTTTAAATTATGTGCAGTGCTACCATAATGTAAACATCATCCACAAGCTCAACCCCTTACTGGAGAGAAAGAAGCATAACTCAAAATAATTACCTTCTCATTATTAAATGTTTTAGATTTATTACAGCCTGCAAAGCAAGGAGAAAAATATCCAATATCGTCTCTTCCACATACAGCAAAATAAAATGAAGATGAGCATTTACAATGAGAATTGCAAGGGGCTGTCAGGTTTCCCAACTGCCCTGTTCTGTAGAAAAAGAGATTGAATGTAATTATAATGCCATGGTATATTTATTAATGTATACATCAAGATATCCACACCAACCCATACACAATTGAAAGTCTACAAAATCTACATAATAACTTAAGTTGACCCTCTGTATATGTGGATTCCCAACTTCAGATAAAAAATACTGTTTTCCATCCACGGTTGAGAATCAGCAGATGTGAAACCCAAGGACACAGAGGGCTGACTGTATGTATATTATTGAAAAAAAATATACAGTCAGTGGTCCCACACAGTCAAACATGTTATGTTATTCAATATCTGGATACCCTGTGGGTCTATTCTATCATCTGTTTTGTCTCATGGATTTTTACCATGTCCCTGGCCTGCCTGGTAATTTTTTTAATGCAAATTTTTGCCAAAGATAATTTATAGCTCTATATATTATCTTTTGTGCAGAGCACTGGATGTCTCTTTTTGCTTCTATGTAGAATGCTTGCTGGTCACATCAATCTAATTAGAGGACAAATTAATTCCTGGCTAGGCTATACTACTTTAGAAAGGCCCTCACTCATTGGTCTTAGCCTTTCATTGAGAACATGTGTCCACCAAAGTTCCTTCCCTAACACATTCTAATCTCACCAGCACATTAATCCCTTATGTAAAGAGAATTACAATACTGATAACATTTTTCTCTGCTTTTTACAAGATTCTGCTCAATTTCAGCCTCTTAGCTTCCTAATTGAGTGAAAACCCAATAGAGTGTTATCTCATTTGTCTAACTCTCTCTTCTCTCTGATATTCTGCCCTGCCCCATGCTCTTATTTTGGTCTCTTTGGAATCATAGGTCAAAAACTTGTGCTAATTCCTTGTCATATTATTAAATGCTTCTTGCCCGGATCCTGTGTCCAAACTCTCAGTTTCTCACTAATATACAGAGTTAGCAAATATCCTCAGAGAGGGGTGGGGTGGGAAGGAGAACTACAGAAGGTTGCTCCTCCTCTCAAAGGTTTGCCTTTCTCAGGATTTTGGCTTTTAAATTCCTAGCTGTCCAAGCAGCTTTAAACAAAATTTTAAAAGTTTTATACAGCTTTTCTAGTTACTAGTATTCTCAGTGAGAGCAATGGTCTGCCTTAAGCTAGTCCATTGTAGCTGGAAGTGGAAGTTTATTTTCATGTTTTCCTTGCTTAGTTCTTTGGTTTCCAGTTCCAGTTCTGTTCCCCTGTATTTAATGTCAATCTCTGCCAAGTTATTTGAATTTTTGTATGTTTAGCTTAAAGGAGACATTACTCATGCATACTTTCAGATATACTTTAATTCTATTCTTTGACGTCTTTAAGAAGGCAGACATACCAACTCAGAACACAAAGTAAGTCTTGCTTTGTACAGACAGTACTATTCTGCATTGCTAGCCACCTTAGGACAGAATTCTACTTATAGGTTCTGAATCATTTCAATGTGTTTTTCCTTTAGTATTTTATGAATGTATAAACAACCATGTAATAAGCTATCATTGTTATGTTTCTGCCTTTAATATGAAAGGTAAAACTATGCTTTACTTTTTTTATATGTTCAATAATTCTAAGAATGATAAAGATATAAATAAAAGTCAATGGATACATAATCTTTAATTGACTAAAAAATACGTTGTTGGGTTTGGATGTAAATATCTAATATACAAAATTATATTTACCCGTTATAATCTTCAGTGATCCCAGCAAATGGCATTGGTTCACAGCGTACAAACATTGTAAGCGTAACCAGTACAAGTGATATAGCAGATGTAACCATTGTAAAGCTCATACGGCCTTTACAATACATCTGTAACTTGGAAGCAATGACACCTCCCAGAAGCTGGCCAAAAGCACCTCCTGGAATTAAAACAAGTCCTAAAGGAAAAAAGGAGGAAGAGGAAACACAATTAAAAATAATCAACTAAAGGTATTACAGAAAATTCATACATTGATGCATTCCTCTCTGCTCTAAATATATAGCAAACATAGATTTAAATAAAAAAGACAGAAAATTTGATACAGAAAGTATGATACACATCTCAAAAAACCTGAACCTTAAAATTAATAAAAATTTGTCAATTTTGCTCCTAAGGTAGTAATGACATCTAAGATAAACCCAAAACTTAATCCATGCAAACAGAAGATGAGAACTGTCTCACTGAGAGCTATTATTATATAGCTGCCTGGATTTATGGTTTTAGCAAGAGGCATGCCCATAGTGACAAGAGTTCACAAACAGAGATTTGTTACCAAGTAGTAAACCAAGCCTCCCATTGCTTCTGGTTAATATCAACAATCTCACAACAAAGTAGGACTCAAGAATAACCATTCAGAGATATAGTTTTCTTTTCCATGAAGCCTGAGGGATTAGAAAGAGGTAAGCACAAGAAGGAGGGAAAAGGAGCAGGAGGAGAAGAAATATAGTTATAAAAAAAAACTCAGATGAAGATAGCACAGTAATTTCATACATTGATATAATCTCCTCTGCACCAAACATATAGAAATGGTAGATTTAAATAGGAAAATAAATATAAGGTAAAAAACAAACAAAAATCCCATTAACATCAGATTAAATTTATAGCATAGGATTATCTGACAGTCTTGTAAATAATTTTAAAATGCCCCAAAAGATTAATGACAGTATAACTTCAATAAAAATGATGAAGAATACAATCATAAGAGAAAGTAATAAAAAATAAGAGCAGGTGGATAAAAAAAGGACAAATGAGAAGCCTAGATATTTTAAAATGCAATTGTTAAAATAAAAATTCAAATCCCAGACTAGAGACATTTGAAACTGAATTAATAAATTGGAATAAAGCATTATGTTATTCATCCAGCATGTAACTTTTAAAAAAAGAGAGTGAGTCCAGCTGGTGTGGCTAGGTGGTTGAGCATCAACCTATGAACCAGAGGTCACCGTTTGATTCCAGGTCAAGGAACATGCCTGGGGTTACAGGCTCGGTCCCCAGTAGGGGGCATGTAGGAGGCAGTCGATCAATGATTCTCATCATTAAAGTTTCTATCTCTCTTTTCCTCTCCTTTCCTCTCTGAAATCAATTTAAAAATTTAAAAATAAACAACAAAAGAAGAATAACTAAAATAAGCATTTAAAAGACAATGGATACAGTGGAGAAATTTGATACACATGACCTCAGCAAAATGATGGTCAAATTCAAAAGCTATGGTAATAGTATATACCACTGATATGATGTGATAAAAATGGCACATTATGTCTGTGGTTTTCCTTTCAAAACCCATAACTCCTGTCTAATCATGAGAAAAACATTAGACAATTTCCAATTGAAGGACATTCCAAAAAATAACTGACAAGCACTCCTCAAAACTGTCAAGGTCACCAAAAACGAGAGAAGTCTGAGAAGCTGTCATAACCAAGAGCAACTAAGGAGACATGAGAACTAAATCTAATATGGTATTCTGAGTGAGATCCTGGAACAGAAAAAGGATATTATGTGAAAGCATAAGAAAATATAAATAAATGTTGACTTTAGTTAGTAATATTAATATTGGTTTACTAATTCTAAGCAAGATACCATGCTAATATAAGATAACAAAAGGGAACCTAGGTGTACATATATAGAAACTCTACGATCTTCAATTTTTTTCTATAAATATAAAACAATTCAAAAAATAAAGTTTGTTTTAAAAGACATTGACAATTATATAAGAAGCTCCATAAAATATTTTACAGCAGTCATGAGAGATATAATGAAAGCGATACCAGAAAAACAATATTTGCAAAACTGTCACTGAGAATGAGAATTTTCCATAATTAAAGAAACATTAGTCTTGGGAATAAATGTACACTTCAACTGCTGAGGAGTAAAAAATGAATAATTAATTACATCTTGCATATAAAGAATTAAGCTAGAGAAATTCACATCAATACTAAAGTGAAAATTATAAAAAGCTTCCAGAGAGCATGTTATTTGCAAAATAATTACAATTATAGCTAGTTTTAAAAAAGGTAATATTAATAACCTAGACCCGTGGTCGGCAAACTGCGGCCTGAGAGCCACATGCGGCTCTTTGGCCCCTTGAGTGTGGCTCTTCCACAAAATACCACGTGGGGGCACAAACATACAGTGCGAATGAAACTTCGTGGCCCATGCGCAGAAGTCGGTATTTTGTGGAAGAGCTGGTATTGTGTGGAAGAGCCACACTCAAGGGGCCAAAGAGCCGCATGTGGCTCTCAGGCCGCAGTTTGCCGACCACGGGTCTAGGTTATTAATATTACCTTTTTTAAAACTAGCTATAATTGTAATTATTTTGCAAATAACATGCTCTCTGGAAGCTTTTTATAATTTTCACTTTAGTATTGATGTGAATTTCTCTAGCTTAATTCTTTATATGCAAGATGTAATTAATTATTCATTTTTTACTCCTCAGCAGTTGAAGTGTACATTTATTCCCAAGACTAATGTTTCTTTAATTATGGAAAATTCTCATTCTCAGTGACAGTTTTGCAAATATTGTTTTTCTGGTATCGCTTTCATTATATCTCTCATGACTGCTGTAAAATATTTTATGGAGCTTCTTATATAATTGTCAATGTCTTTTAAAACAAACTTTATTTTTTGAATTGTTTTATATTTATAGAAAAAAATTGAAGATCGTAGAGTTTCTATATATGTACACCTAGGTTCCCTTTTGTTATCTTATATTAGCATGGTATCTTGCTTAGAATTAGTAAACCAATATTAATATTACTAACTAAAGTCAACATTTATTTATATTTTCTTATGCTTTCACATAATATCCTTTTTCTGTTCCAGGATCTCACTCAGAATACCATATTAGATTTAGTTCTCATGTCTCCTTAGTTGCTCTTGGTTATGACAGCTTCTCAGACTTCTCTCGTTTTTGGTGACCTTGACAGTTTTGAGGAGTGCTTGTCAGTTATTTTTTGGAATGTCCTTCAATTGGAAATTGTCTAATGTTTTTCTCATGATTAGACAGGAGTTATGGGTTTTGAAAGGAAAACCACAGACATAATGTGCCATTTTTATCACATCATATCAGTGGTATATACTATTACCATAGCTTTTGAATTTGACCATCATTTTGCTGAGGTCATGTGTATCAAATTTCTCCACTGTATCCATTGTCTTTTAAATGCTTATTTTAGTTATTCTTCTTTTGTTGTTTATTTTTAAATTTTTAAATTGATTTCAGAGAGGAAAGGAGAGGAAAAGAGAGATAGAAACTTTAATGATGAGAATCATTGATCGACTGCCTCCTACATGCCCCCTACTGGGGACCGAGCCTGTAACCCCAGGCATGTTCCTTGACCTGGAATCAAACGGTGACCTCTGGTTCATAGGTTGATGCTCAACCACCTAGCCACACCAGCTGGACTCACTCTCTTTTTTTAAAAGTTACATGCTGGATGAATAACATAATGCTTTATTCCAATTTATTAATTCAGTTTCAAATGTCTCTAGTCTGGGATTTGAATTTTTATTTTAACAATTGCATTTTAAAATATCTAGGCTTCTCATTTGTCCTTTTTTTATCCACCTGCTCTTATTTTTTATTACTTTCTCTTATGATTGTATTCTTCATCATTTTTATTGAAGTTATACTGTCATTAATCTTTTGGGGCATTTTAAAATTATTTACAAGACTGTCAGATAATCCTATGCTATAAATTTAATCTGATGTTAATGGGATTTTTGTTTGTTTTTTACCTTATATTTATTTTCCTATTTAAATCTACCATTTCTATATGTTTGGTGCAGAGGAGATTATATCAATGTATGAAATTACTGTGCTATCTTCATCTGAGTTTTTTTTTATAACTATATTTCTTCTCCTCCTGCTCCTTTTCCCTCCTTCTTGTGCTTACCTCTTTCTAATCCCTCAGGCTTCATGGAAAAGAAAACTATATCTCTGAATGGTTATTCTTGAGTCCTACTTTGTTGTGAGATTGTTGATATTAACCAGAAGCAATGGGAGGCTTGGTTTACTACTTGGTAACAAATCTCTGTTTGTGAACTCTTGTCACTATGGGCATGCCTCTTGCTAAAACCATAAATCCAGGCAGCTATATAATAATAGCTCTCAGTGAGACAGTTCTCATCTTCTGTTTGCATGGATTAAGTTTTGGGTTTATCTTAGATGTCATTACTACCTTAGGAGCAAAATTGACAAATTTTTATTAATTTTAAGGTTCAGGTTTTTTGAGATGTGTATCATACTTTCTGTATCAAATTTTCTGTCTTTTTTATTTAAATCTATGTTTGCTATATATTTAGAGCAGAGAGGAATGCATCAATGTATGAATTTTCTGTAATACCTTTAGTTGATTATTTTTAATTGTGTTTCCTCTTCCTCCTTTTTTCCTTTAGGACTTGTTTTAATTCCAGGAGGTGCTTCAAAAGAACACACACACACACACACACACACACACACACACACACGCTCCTGAAAAGTAGGGGTAGTGAACTATCAGTGTGTAGTTAAAATCTCCTAACCTTAATGAGGGAGATAAAATGAAGAAAAGAGATGATTAATAAGCAAAAAATACAAATAAGTTAAAAATTACTTAAATAAATTAGAATTCACAATAATACTAAATAAATAAAATTAAACTATTAAAAAGACATTATTAAATTGGATATTTTAAATAAGCAAACTTTGAAAATAAGGTAAAAAATATGGATCATGAAAATGGATCATGGCAACATATAAAATAAATTATGTAAAAACTTCCCAGATTTCACTAAATTTAAAAACCCAAAAACAGCCGAAACTGGTTTGGCTCAGTGGATAGAGCATCGGCCTGCAGACTGGAAGGTCCCAGGTTCGATTCCGGTCAAGGGCATGTACCTTGGTTGTGGACACATTCCCAGTGGGGAGTGTGCAGGAGGCAGCTGATCGATGTTTCTATTTCTCTCCCTTCCTCTCTGTAAAAAATCAATAAAATATATTTTTTTTAAAAATCCAAAAACAAAGTAGTATTTTAATTCAATGTTTTCAAAATAGATTTGGCTTGTAACACGATTAAAGATGTTAAAAAATTAACTGCTTTGAACAATCAGTTATTTTAAAAGAGAAAGAAACACATATTTAGCAACTGAAAATCTCAGTAATTCATGTATTAAGTAAAAATGTGATAATAAAAATTAAAAGTGATTAAAACTGAACAATAATAAAATTACATTTGAATGTATAAGAGGCTATTAAAGAAATTCTGTAAATAATGATACCTCCATCATAAGGTTGGTAGGACAACTAAATAAGTTAATATTTAAGTGCTTAGAATAATATCTAGTCACAGAGTAAACATTACATGAATGTTTGTTAAAAGGTAGACATTTACAGACAAATTCATTTATTAGTAAGCAAAAAAGTACAGAGTAGGGGCAACATTTTATCAAGAAAATTATGAGAATTGGAACTGAACCAGGAGACTTCATAGTGTAAGCAATAAGCCTAAAGGTAAGGAAGTCAAGAAGAAGCAAAACACGTTTTACCCCAGAATCACAGAAGTTAAGGGCAGTAGGTACCAACAAAAACAAGAGTGAATAAGAGTTATAAACAAGAGGAAGAATGGAAGTCTATATAAAAAGTTTGATCCTCAAAATTCCTATTCCCAAGTACATGGCATGTGCTTGACCAAGGAGAAGACTCTAGACTTATTCAGTTTGAGCTTGACAACCGTATATTTTGGAAAACAAAGCACATCTGTAATCAGAAAACTGAGAACCCAACTCAGACAAGAAAATATTGGCTGTCAGTCTTATTAGCCTAGGCAAGTGGTCGGCAAACTGGCTTGCGAGCCACATGCGGCTCTTTGGCCCCTTGAGTGTGGCTCTTCCACAAAATACCACGTGCAGGCGCGCATGTACAGTGTGATTGAAACTTCGTGGCCCATGAGCAGAAGTCGGTATTTTGTGGAAGAGCCACACTCAAGGGGCCAAAGAGCCGCATGTGGCTCGCAAGCCACAGTTTGCAGACCACTGGCCTACGCCAGTGATTTTCAACCAGTATGCAGTGGCACACTGTTGTGCTGCAAGAGTTTTTAAAATATAAAATACTTGACTATTTAGTCAGGAGCACTGATCCCTTTTTTCCCTTAGATTGTCAAATTAAAAAATGACAACAGCCAACACAACAATAGCTGTCCAGTGTGAGTAAATCAAAATTAGACCTAAGGCCATGAAGACCTTTTTCTATGCCTTTATTATTTCACTAGAGGCCTGATGCATGAAATTTGTTCAAGAGTAGGCCTTCACAGCCCCGGCTGCCTTGGCTGCCCTTGCAGCCCCGCTGGCTTTGTCTGGAAGGTCATTTGGAAGGTTGTCCAGGCGGTTGTTCTGCCATTCAGCTGTTCGGCCGTTTGGTTGATTTGCATATTACACTATTATTATTATAGATCATTCCATCTAGAATTTGTGTTTGTGTATGTAGTGAGGTAGAGGTCAAGATTTATCTTTTTTCATAAGAATATCTAATCGCCCTGACCGGTTTGGCTCAGTGGATAGAGCGTCAGCTTGCGGACTGAAGGGTCTCAGGTTCGATTCCAGTCAAGGGTATGTACCTTGGTTGTAGGCACATCCCCAGTGGGGGGTGTGCAGGAGGCAGCTGGTCGATGTTTCTAACTCTCTATCCCTCTCCCTTCCTCTCTGTAAAAAATCAATAATAAAATTATTTTTAAAAAATATCTAATTGATGTAATATCACTAATATCTAATTAACTCAATTTTAAATATATTTTAAATTTATATTTTGAGGGCATACACATGTATAACTATATTACCTATCTCACTGGTTGACTCTTCTGACATTATAAATTATCTCTCTTTATACTAAGTAATGCCTCTTGCTTTGAAGAATACTATATTTAAAATTATTATAGTTATACTACTTTTTGTTTTGGTTAGTATTCATATAGTACAACTTTTTAGGTTCTTTGACTTTCAACCTTTTCATGTCTTCATATTTTAGCAGTGACTCTTGTAAGTAACATAGTGGATTTTCCCCCTCAATCTGACAATCTTTATTTATATACACACTAGAGGCCTGGTGTACAAATTTGTGCATGGGTGAGGTCTCTCAGCCTGGCCGGCATCGGAGAGAGACCATGCAAGGTTGGCTGGCTGCGAGAGGTTGTCTGTGGGAGCACACTGACCACCAGAGGGCAGCTCCTGCATTGAGCGTTGTCATAGTGACCAGTCAACCTGTCATTCGGATCGTCCAGTTGTAAAAGTTGCTTAGTCTTTTATATATATAGATAATTAACATTCTATTTATTGGGCAACAATTCTCCATTACCCTCTGATGCTATATATCCTGCAAGCAGAAGCACTGACTACTGTTTGTTCTATCCTTTCAGGGATCTTTGTATAGTGAACAGTCTTAGATAATAGAGGTAATGTCCTCCTCCAGAGTGAGGGCAGGTTTGCTTCCAGTTTTGGAAGACAGAGATAGCATCCCCTCTGGAACTAAGAGAAGACAGGTGTGCTGTCGAATATAATAAAAGTTACCATCTCCCTCTGGATCAAAAGGCATGCATGATTACTATCCATTATAAAGTATTTGGGTTCCCTAAGCTCAGGGAATGCAATGCAATCCACTCCTGTAATGCAACCCATGTGTGTGCAGATGTCACTGGCTCTCCTTCACATCATCCTGTGGGATTGGGGCTCAGAAAACTCACACACACACACACATGGAAATACTCCAGCTATTGCTATTGCTGTAAGTCACAAACTTCCCTTCATCTCTGACCAAGGAGTCTTATGTCTTCTGCTAGCATCTATGACATTATAATAGACTAACCTGTTAGCTTTCAAAGAGAGTAGAATTCAAACCCTTAACAGAACTTAGCACTTATGGTGACAAAGATGGGATGCTGACAGAAATATGGCTTTATGCAAGATGAAGAATGACAGCCTCATAGACCAAGAAACAGGACTTTACAGAAGTACTGGGAATCAGTAGTGAACATGCTGATTATTGCCTATTAGTGATGAAGAATTGGGAAGGTGGCTGCATGCTGAAGTAGACTTAAAAAGATAGTACCACAGAAGGTGCCATGGTAGGTATTAACTCTCCTCTGGGCAAAAGGACTTCCTCACCAATCTGATCATTGGCCTCTGATTTGCCCATGGTAACAACTATTACTAAGATACATCCTAGTTGGACAGAGGATTCCTCCTGATTTCAGACAACAGGTTACAGAGGTGTGCAATCACACTGAGTGTGAAAGGAGGGAATTTTATAACCACTATGGACACAAACTGGTGAATAATCAGAAGTTTAGCTAATTCGTTTGGTTGATTATGGAGTGGAGTGCATAATTGCTTGTTAAGGTGAAATGGCAATAGCTGGGTTATCTTAGCACCCAAAGATAAAGACCAATTTTCATTCATGTTGCAAGGCCACAAATACGCATTTGCAGTACTCCCTCAGGGATACCTAAACTCTTCTGCCAATTACCACAAGCATTTATTGTCACTACCACTACCCTCTGATGCCCAAAACTTTCACTGATAAATAACATTCGGTTGGCCAGAGGGTCAGAAGCCACAGACTCAATGGCTATAACTTTGGTGTTATCACACCTTCATCAACAAGGGTGACTGATGATGCCCCAAAACCTGAGAAGACAGATTCACAATACCCAATCCCTCTGGAAGTTTAGGAAAAGTAGTTGTCTCCCTTCCCCCCAATGAAAAGGCAGCCTAGAATCACTTTGGACTCTGAGTACTGGAGACATAGATGACTCACTTGGGCATTCTACTTGGTCTTTTATATCAGCTAACCCACAGGGAGTGTAATCTGAAGACTTACATTGGAAGCTAATAAGCAAGCTCTGGCACACTCCCTACTTTGAGGTAGCACAAACCTAATAACCCACTTGATCTACAGGTCCTCATGACTGATGATTATGTGTGCTGGAGCCTTTGGAAAAGGGAGGCAGCCTCCACTCGAAAGTATCTCTTTGGGTATAGGACTCATTGACTCCCTGAAACTTCTACATTTGAAAAGCAACTCTTGGTTTATTATTGCTTCCTGTCAAAACTGAAGCCCTGATCAATGGAGGCTTTGATATTCTCATTTTGGGACAGACCAACTCAGATTCATAACTAACTATTTGACAAGCCTTCTTTGTCAACTGGAAAGGGTAATATTTAAGTGATAGGCATGTTCATATGGGACTTTTAAGTTCTTAAAGAAATACCTCCAATAGATCATACAGCCCTCAGAAGACAATGGAAATCTCTCTTAAATAAAGTTCCTCTTGGTTACTCAGGGGAGCTTTCTGGAGAGATGACTGAAACATTAATTACATGCACCTAACAGTTATCTCTACAATAAGAGTAATCAAATTAGAAAAGGTTCTATAAAATTTGTCCCTGGTTTTAGTTGAACTAATCCATGACTCCACCTCATCCCTGGAAAGCACTATGGTCAGACTGTCACTCATCAGCATTGTTATTTGTGGATAATGGAATTGCCCAAAGCTTCATCCGTGCAGGCCAAGGTAAAATGTATGCAATAGCTAATACATTCTGTTAAACCTGGATTAATACCTCAGGCTAAGTGGAAAGGTCAACACAGAAACTTACAGAGAAAGCCATCTGTTTTTCTAAGGTAGACCCTGAGGGCCAAGAGATTTATTTAGCTGGCTGAGTACAGAACCTTGCCACCATGGTTAAGGCCAATATGGCAGGTAGCCTTATCCTGTTGCTTGGTGTCCCTGTTGAGATCAGCTTTAATCACATACTGTATGAAACAAGTTGAATGGATTTAGTGTCAATCGCTGTCAATTAGATTAATCATGCTGGCAAACAACGTAGATACTCATGGAAAAAGTTGTCATTATGGCCCTTGAAAACTGTATCATGTTTTTATTTTTACACGATTTGCAGTCTGACAATGTTGTGCCCTCTATCACAAACTACTCAATAATAGGCTGATAGTGTTTTCTCACATCTTAATGTTTGTTTTTCATTTGGCCCACATGTTTTATGTTCTTTCCTTTCTTGCTTCTTTTACTATTAATAAAAATTTTCCCAATGGATATACTTTTTACTATTCTTCTATTGGTTACCTAGAAGTTATAGCATGCATCCTTGATTTTTTTTTTTACAGCAAAAAATAAGTGATTACATTTACCACTTCACCATTAATGCTTGTACCTGAAAACATTTAATTCCACTTGTAACCTCTTTTGGAGAGCCAACTGTCAATAGCCAGTAAAATTGAAGATATATGCAGTAGCAATTACCTTTCAATGGCTAAACCCAAAGGTTTGTCAACTTTTAAAAATGTGCACAAGAAGACATATACAAGCCTATTGTTAGTGTACTGTTTGAAAGAGAGAAAGGGTTGGAGGCAATTTCATGTCCATTAGTATGACAATGGATAGATAAACAGTAGTAAGTTAATAAAATAGAATCATATAGAACAATTAAAATTCATTAAATAAACAGAGATCAACATGAATCTGATGAGCATAATTTCAATGACAGTAACAGAAGAATATGTACAAAATGATACATGAATATTAGAAATAGATTGTATATGGATAGGGACATGGGCACTGAAAATACACAAACATGGGGGAAGGATACACTCTAACTTTAGAAGAGTGGTTACCTATGGGAAGGGAGAAAAATATATGGGATAAGGGAAGGGTGCAGAAGTCTTACAAAATTTTATATGTTAAAAAATGCTGATGTATTGACGGCAAAGTGCTCATTTTTTAAAATTTGAGCAAACGGTATTTAGGTATTTAAAATCTACTTTTCCCTTTTTGAAATATTTTATAAATACCATATAAAATTTTACATGAAAGTTTCCAAATTAATTACAATGAGCATAAAAGTTACCTGAAAGTGTAGTTGCCTGACTAGGTGTTAATATAAACTGATTTTCTATATATTTAGGCAAAAATGCAGAAGCTCCAATTATAAGTAAAAAGTCTGAAGCTCTGGTCAGAGCTAGAAATACAAACATTGGAGTCTTCACCAGAATCTGAAACAGAAATGTTACATGTGGATTATTTTATTTTGTTAGCTAAGAATCAATATCCCTATTCATATGCTAATAACCAATCCACAAAAATTTAACCTTTCCCAATGCAAATTGAAAAAATATATATATACAAATTCGAACAGAAATTTACAATTCACCAATCTACACATACCATGAAAGACTGATAGTGGTTCAAACATGTAGTGTTTGAACCATTTTTATTTGTAATTTGATCTCCATACTGCCTGTAATTTTTATTTGTGGGTCTGGTAGTTTGCCAGAAAGATTGAGAAAAAAATAGATCTCATTAACTAGGGAAATTAGAATTTCCCTTAACTTTATTTTTTTCTTAGCAAATATTTTCATTTTCTAAAAAAAAGACAAAGAAAATTGAAGCAGGGAAAAACCAAGATGTCAGCATAGGTAAACACCGGAAATTACTGCCTCCCACAACAACTTCAAAAATACAACTAAAAGACAAAACGGACATCATCCAGAACCACAGGAAGGCTGGCTGAGTGGAAATTCTACAACTAGAAGGAAAGAGAAAAGCACTGAGACTCAGAGGAGGTGCGGAAGTAAAGTGCAGAGGTACAGAGGAGGCCGGTGGCAAGAGCTGGCAACTGAGGACTCGGCTGTCTTTTTGAATCGGGAGGGAGTCTCAAGCCCCCGACTGCTCTGAACTCCAGTTCCAGGAAGTCTCTGGGGACCCAGACTCATACGGGGAGAAACTGGACTGTCTGGCAGCGGGCAGAACTCGGAACTCGAGGGCGGCTTCCTCTCAGAGATGCTTGCAGCGATTACCAGGACACTGAGACTTGGGGCATCTTAGGGCAGGGCTGAGGATCAGCCATAGCTGCTTGCTCCCCCCTGTTGATCCCCTGAGACCCTGCCCCACCCAAGCTGCAGCAGAGGCTTTTGCATATGAATGCCCTGGCCCTTTGCAATCTGAAAATTACCTAACAAACTGCAGCTGGGCCAGACTGACCCAGAACTTCCAAGAGAAGGCCCAAGGCCCCACAGCAGCTTGCACTGCTTCACAGCTGGGCAGCTGGGCCACACCTCCAAACCTCAAACAAGGAAGGGGAATCTGCAGATCTCTTCATAGCTCCTGCTGGGTAGCCTCAGAGCCTCAGG
>NW_005358650.1:418889-420001 GCF_000412655.1 Myotis brandtii
GGAAAAAAAGAGGAACAACTGTAATAATCTGAACAATAAAGATTTAATTAAAAAAAAGAAAATTTAAGCAGCACTAAGGGAAAATCACTAGGATTGCATTTAAGAGCCTATAATTTTACTCCAGAGAATCTACACTAATAAAAGAGAAACATGCAAATTGACCACCGCCCGCTACACCCACCAGCCAATCAGAGCAAGTATGCAAATTAACCCAACAAAGATGGAGGTTAATTTGCATACATCGGTGTGGAGCAAAGACTGAAGACAGTGTAGAACAGTGATGGTGAACCTTTTGAGCCCGGCGTGTTAGCATTTAAAAAAACTCTAGATTAACTCTGGTGCCATGTGACATATAGAAATTTTTTAATATTTGCAACCATAGAGAGGAGCACGCGGCAAGAGCTGGCAACTGAGGACTCGGCTGTCTTTTGGTATATATATATATATATTATTATTATTTTGTATCCTAATAATAATCAAAGCACTCTCTTTCCAAGAGAGAAGTATTGAAACTGACTTGGTTTTATTTCTTACATGAAATTTGTCCTAGAAAAGACTTAAAACATTCACATTTAAATTTTCTGAAAATACTTTTTAACAATGTGAAAGAAGCTATACCTAATTTATTTCTTTCTTTTTTTATATTTATTTTTTTAATATATTTTGTTTTATTGCTTAAAGTATTACAAAGAGTATTACATATGTCTCTTTTTATTTTCACCCTTGACATTCCCCTGGCCTCCCCTACCTCCCAGAGTCTTGTGTCCATTGGTTATGCTTATATGCATGCATACAAATCCTTTGGTTGATCTCTAACCTCCCCACAGCCCCCGCCCACCAACCCTCCCTGAACTTCCCGCTGTAGTTTGACAGTCTTTTCAATGCTGCTCTGCCTCTGTATCTATTTTTGCTCATGAATTTATAATGGTCTTTATTATCCATAAATGAGTGAGATCATGTGGTATTTTTCTTTCATTGACTGGCTTATTTCACTTAGCATAATGCTCTCCAGTTCCATCCCTGCCGTTGCAAATGGTAAGAGTTCCTTCTTTTTTACAGCAGCATAGTATTCCATTGTGTAGATGTACCACAGTTTTCTAATCCATTCATCT
>NW_005358650.1:424322-428182 GCF_000412655.1 Myotis brandtii
TTTTTTATGAATTTGGGTGCTCCTGCATTGGGTGCATATATGTTTATCAGGGTTATATCCTCTTGTTGTATTGATCCCTTTAGTATTATGAAGTGGCCTTCCTTATCTCTTGTTATGGCCTTCACTTTGAGGTCTATTTTGTCGGATATAAGTATTGCTACCCCAGCTTTCTTTTCCTTTCCATTTGCGTGAAAGATATTTTTCCATCCCTTCACTTTCAGTCTGTGTGAGTCCCTTTTAATGAGGTGGGTCTCTTGTAGACAGCAAATGTATGGGTCATGTTTTTTTATCCATTCAGCCACTCGATGTCTTTTGATTGGACCATTTAGTCCATTTACGTTTAAAGTTATTATTGAAAGGTACTTGTTTGTAGCCATTTCTATTTTTTTGTGGCTGTTTTCTTTCTGGGCTTTTTATTTCTTCTTTTTACACCAGTCCCTTTAGCATTTCTTGCATTGCTGGCTTGGTGGTGATGAACTCCCTTAGCCTTTTTTTGTCTGTGAAGCTTCTTATTTCCCCTTCAATTTTGAATGATAGCCTTGCTGGATAGAGTATTCTTGGATTCAGTCCTTTGCTTTGCATCACTTTGTAGATTTCCGTCCATTCTTTTCTGGCCTGATGTGTTTCTGTTGAGAAATCATTTGATAATCTAATGGGAGATCCCTTGTATGTAACTTTCCGTCTCTCTCTTGCAGCCTTTAAGATTCTCTCTTTGTCCTGAACATTTGCCATGGTAATTATGATGTGTCTTGGTGTGGGTCTTTTCGGGTTCATCTTGCATGGGACTCTCTGTGCTTGTGTGACTTTTTTCTTCCCCATCGCAGGGAAGTTTTCTGACATTATTTCTTCAAATTGGTTTTCTAATCCTTGTTCCTCTTGCTGTTGTTCTGGCACCCCAATTATTTGTATGTTGCTTCATTTCATGTTGTCCCATAGCTCCCTTAGGCTATCCTCCTGTCTTTTAATTTTTTTTCTCCAATTGTAGTTCAGCTTGGGTGTGTTTTGCTTCCCTGTCTTCTAATTCGCTAATTTGGTCCTCCGCTTCTCCTAGTCTACTGTTGAAACTTACCATGGTGTTTTTTATTGCAGCTATATCACTCTTCATTTCTTCTTTTTATATATATATATTTTATTGTTGTTTTACAGAGAGGAAGGGAGAAAGAGAAGGATAGAGAGGTAGAAACATCGATGAGAGAGAAACAACGATTCAGCTGCCTCCTGCACACTCCCCACTGGGGATGTGCCCGAAACCAAGGTACATGCCCTTGACGGGAATCAAACCTAGGACCCTTCAGTCCACAGGCTGACGCTCTATCCACTGAGCCAAACCAGTCAGGGCTTCATTTCTTCTTGATTCTTACATAAGTTATTGATGTTTTCATCCATTTCTTGTTGACTCTTACATAAGTTGTGTATTTTTTCCTCCAACCGGTTTATGCACTCTAGGACCCTTATTCTGAATTCTTTTTCTGACATATTGCATGCCTCTGTTTCACTTAGCCACTTTTCTGGCAATTCAGCCAATTCTTTCCTTTGGGGGTTTCTGTGTCTACCCATTTTTGGTCTCACCGACTGATCTAGATGTCGAGTCGTGCAGGGGCTGCTCCTTGGGTGGCAGTGGTTCCTCGGGCTGCAGTTGCTCCTCAAGTGATCGCAGTAGTGGCTGCTCCTCAGTTGGCAGCGGCTCCTCTGGTGGGTGCTGTTCGTATCAGTGGTATCTCCTCTGGCTGGTAGGTGAGGCTGCTCACACAGCGGCTGTTCCTTGGACAGGGGTGTGCTGATCACGAGGCTGCTGCTCTTCAGGTGGGAGCAGGCTGAGCGCGGCTGCTGCTTTTTGGACAGGAGCGGGCTGTTCACATGGTTTCTGCTTCTCGGATGAGAACGGACTGCTCACGTGGCTGCTGCTCCTTGGATGGAGCTGGTTGCAAGCTACTGCTGTTCCTCAGATGGGGCGGGCTGCTCATGAGGCTGCCGCTCTTTGGACAGGGGCAGGTTGCTTACAGGGTTACTGCTCCTCGTACAGGTGCGGGCTGCTTGAGCAGCTGCTGCTCCTCAGATGGGGGTGGGATGCTCACCCAGCTGCTGCTTTTCGGACAGGTGCAGACTGCATGTGGCTGCTGCTCCTTGGACCAGTGTGGGCTGCGCAGGGCTGCCACTCCTCAGATGTGGTCGGTCTGTCTGTTCGTGTGGCTCCTACTCATTGGACAGGTGCGAGCTGCTTGGGAGGCTGCTGCTCCTTGGGCCGGAGTGAGCTGCACGTGCGGCTGCTGCTCCTAGTATGGGGGCTGTCTGCTCGCATGGCTGCTGCTCCTCGGATGGGGGATTGGCTGCTTGCGTGGCTGCTTCTCTTTGGGCGGGAGCAAGCTGCACGTGTGTCTGCTGCTCCTCGGATGGGGGCAGGCTGCTCACCCAGCTGCTGCTCGTCTGACAGGTGCAGGCTGCGTGTGTCTGCTGCTCCTTGGACCAGTGTGGACTGCACAGGGCTGCCGCTCCTCAGATGTGGGTGGTCTCTTTGTATGGCTGCTGCTCCTCGGACTTGGGTAGGCTGCTCAGGCGGCTACTGCTCCTTGAATGGGAGTGGGCTGCTCGTGGTGATGCTGTTCCTCGTATGGGTATGGGCTGCACACACCGCTGCTGTTCCTCGTATGTGTATGGGCTGCACACACCACTGCTGCTCCTCATATGGGGGACGGGCTGCTTTCATGGCTGCTGCTCCTTGGATGGGGGCAGGTTTCTTGCACACCTACTGCTCCTCAGACAGGAGGAGGGTGTGGGCTGCGCAGCTGCTGCTCCTCGGATGGGGGCAGGCTGTGTGGGGCTGCCGCTCCTCAATCGTGGGCAGGTTGCTCGTGTGGCTGCTGCTCCTCAGACGGGGCAGGCTGCTCACGTGTCTGTGGCTTGTGTGGTTGCAGTGCCCCGGGCTAAGGCGTTGGGCCGGTCAGAGGGGAGCATGCTTCAGAACTCACAGGAGCCTGCACCCATCGTGGCTGGAGACTCGTTGACCATGGGACAACAGCCGAGGTAGTAGGTCCCTGGCAGGGTTGTCTGTAAAGTCCCAGGTGTTATCTGAGGGCACCCTGGGTGGGGGTGAGTCCTGGCTCCCAGTTACAACAGCTCTCCCCTTAAAAATGCTAGGCTTCTGAGGATGAGCCGGCCTCCTAGAACTGCTTACACCGTAGCAGTGGCTGCCTCATTAGGCGAACCTGTTTAGCCTGACCCCGAAGGCCCTGTGGGATCTATCTGTGCCTCACTCACATACACACACACACATCCCACATGACCACACTCTCCTCTTTTGGTCCCTCACTGTCTCACGCTCTCTCCCTCACTGCCCCCTTCTTCCTGCCTCTGTAGTTGGGCCTGGGGTGTTATTGACCCGTTTGTGGATGGAGTTTCCTCTCCAGGTGTCTGGTTATGAGGCTCATTCTCTAGCACCTGGCCAGACAGGATAAAATTCACCTCGACAAGACACAACACAAAGGGACTAAAGCACGAATGTACTCATGACAATAATAACCCTACTATAAGTGACCACCTGAGAAAAGAGAATTAGGGGCGAGAAAAGAGAGCATAAATGATATCAAAGAGAGTGAAAAAGATAAGCAAGAAAAGAATAAGGAAGAAAAGGAGACTATATATATATATATATATGGAAAACACCACAGAACCAATACATAAACAAACAAACAAAATAAACAAACAAAAAGTAATAATAATAATTTAAAAAAAGAAAAAGAAAAAATACAAACACCAAACCCCCAGCAAAGAGGGTGGGGGCAGAATCTGTAGATGCTGAGCTTATATATAGAAGATAAGGTTAAGAGTTGGATGAATATGGGGAGGATCTCAGTTCAGTATAG
>NW_005358650.1:428316-430234 GCF_000412655.1 Myotis brandtii
AAAAATAATGTGAAAAGAAATAGAAAATAAAGCAACAAACAAAAACAGGAAAACAAAGAAAAAAAGAGATAACAAAGGTAATAAAAAATAAAATAAAATAAAAATGAAAAAGTGAAGTGTTCCTTTGGCTGGCTTAAGATCCCAGTCTTCTGTACTGCAGTGTTTCTCAGGATCTGATTGCTGGGACTCCCTAATTTATTTCTATATTGTTAAAATACATGAAATATACGAAATACATGAAATATTTTTGTAAAAGTAAAAATTACATAAAAGTCTGAATAAAATATAGACCATTACTAGAAAGGTTTCATGATTTGATAAAAATATAAACACTTTTGTGCTTAAATGAAAACAAGTAAACAAAACTTATGATTTTATACAACATAGCTATTTATTTTAAGAAGAATTAGACTAATTTAATAAAAAAAGTACTATGTATATGTTTATACCATATAACATGTTATGTTATATTATATTTTGAATAAATACCTATGAAAGCATTAAACGAGAAACTCATTAAGGTAAAATTGACAAAGAGGTTTTTTTTCCAATGAAGAAGAGAAAGAAGAACATTTGAAGTTGAGAGATTTACATCTAAAAAGGTACAGAACTACAAAAGTACCTAACGCATCCATGAAACAGTAAGTGGATGGAATGTGGGGGAGAAAGGGGTAAAATTCTGAAATAAGGAAGGAAAATTCAGTTGATGCTATTGTGAAGGGTATTTAAAGTCTCACTAAAAGAGTATGAAATTCACCAACCAAGTAATCTGGGAAATGACTTGATAAAATCTACATGTGAAAACTATTATTCTTGCAGGCAAACTAAAGGGTGAAGTTGTGAACAGAAGGGAAAACAAGTTAAATATTTTACTTTACCCAAATAGAAGCAAATAAACCACTGATACTAGTTCCAAATTCCTGATCTTTATACTTTTTGTCGAATGGTTGATGCTTTTCTTGTCTCTCAGATGTTGTTATCTTTCCTGTACCTATATGTTAACAAGCAAAAGAATCTTATGACATGTTCAAGTAAGAAGAAAAAAATATATTAAAAAAATGAACAATACAATGGCAATAAATACATATCTATCAACAATTGAATCTAAAAATCAAAATAAACGAACAAGGAATCTAATGAACAAAATAAACTGATGAATAAAATAGAACCAGAGACATACAGACATGGAACAGACTGAGGAATCTCAAAGGAAAGGTGGTAGGAAAGGGTGGGAAGAAATTAACCAAAGATTTATATGCATATATGCATTACCTATGGACACTGACAATAGGGTGGTGAAGGGTGGGAACTGGGTGGGGGGAACAATGGGGGAGAAAATGGGGGACATTTATAATACTTTCAACAATAAAGATTAAAAAATAATAAAAATAAAACACATGTAAAACATATATACACATCCTAATAAACCTAGTTTGTCTTGGAATGCCAAGTGAGCTATTTTTGAACAAGCTGAAGTCAATCTAATTAACTAAAAGGTACATTCTTCTAACAGTACCCTCCTAAAGAACATTCTGTTATAATGAAAATTTTCCATTTTTGTACTGTACAATAGCTTAGCCATTAAATACTTAAAACTAGTTCCTATGACTGAGTAAATGGATTTCAAATTTAATTTAGTTTAAAATTTAAATAGTCACATGTGGCAAGGTTCTACACTATTTGACAGTACAGTCCTAAAATATAAAATAATAGTCTTTAATGTTAATAAAACATTTTGTACCAATAAAATGTACTATCATAAAGAGAATATTTTATTTCTCTGTTTTTAAAAGAATTTCAATAGTTTTTATTTTATACTAGAGGCTCAGCGCACGACATTTGTGTGCGGGTATGGTCCCTAGGCCTGGCTTGCAATCAGAGCCATCTTCTCCAGCTGCTGCAAGCCAGCCCCACCCCC
>NW_005358650.1:430554-435968 GCF_000412655.1 Myotis brandtii
GACTGCGGGTGGTTGGCTGGCCAGCCCTGCCCCCTGGTGGAACTCCTGGTTGAACTCCCAGTTGAGGGGACAATTTGCATATTAGCCTTTTATTATATAGGATACTAGATAAATAGATGTCTTTCTTTAAGAAAACTTATAAACTTTAGATATGAAGCATTTTTCAAAATAAATGGCAAGGAGCAAAAAATATTCACTTATGAAAGTCTGGTACATAAATAAAATAGTATCTGGCCACACAAGGCTTCATTTGTTCAGATAATACTATCCCACGTCTCTGTATATCTATGACAAAGAGAAATGTAGTACAAGCATATTCTGAGAATGAGGGGGAGGGGAAAGGAGAGGTGAGGGTGGGATGAGGAACCTACAGTCCTTTAATTAAATTAATTATATCAGTATAGTCACCTTTTATATGCCGTGGAAAGCATAAAAATGCTATTAATGTAGACCATGCCATAACTGTGACAAAAACAAAGCGAATCCACCAAGTATGTAACCAGTGTTCATTATTATCACCGCCATCAACTCTAATAGAGAAAAGTGAAAAAATTCAAGTTTGTGTATTTTATTACAAACAAAACCATAATCTAACAGAGAAAGAAAAATAAAGAGAGAAATGAAACATTTTCTGTTAATTTGTCCTTGTTGTTTGCTTTGCTGAGAGTGAATGGTTGTGAATCCTTCAATTACGTAGTTCCCTTTTGTCTTGCAGGCCCCTAAATTTTTCCCTTTCTTTTTTCTCCCCTGTCCACTCAGGCGGTGATGAGTAATTCGTTGATATTTTTAAAACTTTCTTCAACAGAAGCTAAGCATTTCGAAGACTATACCTTTAAATCTCACCTCTCCTTTAAAATCAGTCCTGCCCCTTTAAATCACGCACCTAGCCCTTTAGTGAAAACCTCCCCTTTAAGTTGCACAATTAACCCTTTAAATCACATTTATTATGAAATCTCTTTCGTATAGTCCCTTCTCTCAACTCTCAGACCAAGAGTGAGTTACCTTCTAGTGATCATACCTAATCAACCTCAGGACCCTTTGTTGGCCATTATCTCCTCTCTTACCTGCAATTTTTCTTGCTCCACCTTTGTAAACCACAAAGCCTTACAGTGGACAGAGTGGGATGGGAGTGTGAAGGATCCTGTGCTGGGATTTTTAAATTTTCTCTTTTTAATCACAGTTTACAACTTCAGCATTCTTTGTGTTCCTTGATACTGCGACTATGATCTTGTGGAGAATTTTCATAGTTGTGAAGTTATTTTGTATAATTTAGGGAGGAGATTTAGGGAAGTTGATTACTACACAGCTGCCACAGTCTTCAGTTTCGCACACATTTAAGACTTTGTCCAACCAGCCATCATGGGGAAATGCCCACAACCCTAGGAACCACAGTTTTGGAGATGCTGGTTTCTCACAGGTGACTTTACTGCCAACAGACACCTGGTGAGTAGCTTGCTTATAGGCATTATCTCTCATAATTTCAAGTATGTCAAATCAAAATGATTTGATTTTAACCTGAGATTATCAAATTTATCTGAAAATTTTGCAAACACAGCTCCTGATTTTTAATGAATAATAATGAGTAGAGACTTATGCATCCAAATAGCAAATTATATGAATGTGGGCCAACTCCTTATCCATTGCTACATCACTCAGGGATACCAATTCCAAAGTGCAATGACACAGGGTTGCAATCTTGATTTCCATTGTACAGTATGCTATGCCTAGAAAGTTTCAACTCCAGATTGCCACTAGGGGTACAAATTTTCTTATTTTTATAATTTTTAGAAATTTTATTTGTTTTACTTTTGAACCCAGCTATATATTCTAACTATATTCATTATATTACATATAATATGATAAAAGTTATACACATTCATGTGAATAACTGAGTATTTAAAAATTAAGGAAAATAAACTTAAAGAAACTACAAAGTATAAGCAAAGAATTTAATAAAGTAACAGATATAAGACAAACTTAGAAATCAATATAGTCTCCTATTAAAAGTAAATGATTAGTAAATGTCATAATACAAAGATTCCATGTATAACACTAACAGAATATATAAAATCAGTAGGAATAAACTTCATAAGATATCTTCAATAAATAAAATCATAAAACTTTAGTGAAGGGCAGAAAAGAAATGTTGAGAAAATAGAGCAATATACCATATTCTTACATAGTAAGATAACAGTTATTCCCAATTTGACACATAAATTCAAGTATGTCAAATCAAAATGATTTGATTATAACCTGAGATTATCAAATTTATCTGGAAAGTAATTTTGCAAATGATTTTTAATGAATAATAATGAGTAGAGACTTATTCATCCAAATAGCAAATTATATGATAAAGCTTTAGTTATTAAATATAACTAGTTATATTTATTTTTTATATATTTTTCTTGATTTCAGAGAATAAGGTAGAGGGAGGAGAGATTGAAACATCAATGATGAGAGAGACTTAAAGTTTTTCAAGGAGACCAAGATGGCGGCATAGGTAAACACCGCAGACTGCTGCCGCAAACAACCACTTCAAAAATACAACTAAAAGACGGAACGGACATCACCCAGAACCACAGGAAGGCTGGCTGAGGAGAAACTCTTCAACTAGAAGGAAAAATAACAGCACACCGAGGCTCAGAGGAGGCGCAGTGTGGAAAAAACTCAGGTGCGGAGGTGCGCGCGCAAAGCGGGCTGGTGGCTGAGAGCGCGGTTGTCGTTTTCGGTCAGGGGGGAGTCTCAGACTCTGAGCTCCAGATACGGGCGAATCGCTGGGGACTCGGACCCAAACGGGAGAAGCGGGAGTGTCTGGCATCAGTTGGAAGGCAGCTTTCCCTCCGAGGTTTGCAGCGGTTCCGGGGGTTCTGAGAAGCAGAGCCTCTGGGAACGGGACTGAGAGGGGCCATAACCGCTCCCTCCGCCCGCCCGCCCTGTTGAGCCCGCCCCGCCCAAGCCCTGCGCAGAGCCATTTGCCAGATCGCCTCAGGCAAAGGCTAGATTAGCACCTCCCCAGAGGACAGAAGTTTTCCGCGGCAGACACAGCTGATTCACACAGCCAGTCGGCCTGGTGGTCAAATCCCTCTAGTATTAACTACAACAATCAAGGCTCAACTAGAACAAGACTGCGCACAAAGACCACTAGGGGGTGCACCAAGAAAGCATAAAAAATGCGGAGACAAAAAAACATGACAGAAATGGAGGATATAGAGCTAAAAAACGCAATTTTGAGGGCTTGCAATAAACTTCTGGAGAGCCTCACGAAAACTAATGAGACCCTCGATGCTATGATAAAGAAACTAGAAATTAAGCATACACGCTCTGAAATAAAGAATATTACACCCAATAGCAGACCAGAGGAGCGCAAGAATCAAGCCAAAGATTTGAAATGCGAAGAAGCAAAAAACACCCAACCGGAAAAGCAAAATGAAAAAAGAATCCGAAAATACGAAGATAGTGTAAGGAGCCTCTGGGACAGCTTCAAGCGTACCAACATCAGAATAATAGGGGTGCCAGAAGATGAGAGACAGCAAGATATTGAAAACCTATTTGAAGAAATAATGGCAGAAAACTTCCCCCACCTGGTGAAAGAAATGGACTTACAGGTCCAAGAAGCGCAGAGAACCCCAAACAAAAGGAATCCAAAGAGGACCACACCAAGACACATCATAAT
The DNA here is from genome assembly GCF_000412655.1 of Myotis brandtii. Lineage (NCBI taxonomy): Eukaryota > Metazoa > Chordata > Mammalia > Chiroptera > Vespertilionidae > Myotis > Myotis brandtii. The sequence continues at coordinate 434,228 of NW_005358650.1, forward strand.
TAAAATGCCAAGAGCAAAAGACAAAGAGAGAATCTTAAAAGCAGCAAGAGAAAGAAACTCAGTTACCTACAAGGGAATACCCATACGACTGTCAGCTGATTTCTCAACAGAAACTTGGCAGGCCAGAAGGGAATGGCAAGAAATATTCAAAGTGCTGAATACCAAGAACCTACAACCAAGAATACTTTATCCAGCAAAGCTATCATTCAGAATTGAAGGTCAGATAAAGAGCTTCACAGATAAGGAAAAGCTAAAGGAGTTCATCACCACTAAACCAGTATTATACGAAATGCTGAAAGGTATCCTTTAAGAAGAGGAAGAAGAAAAAGGTAAAGATACAAATTGTGAACAACAAACATGCATCTATCAACAAGTGAATCTAAGAATCAAGTGAATAAATAATCTGATGTACAGAATGAACTGGTGATTATAATGAATCAGGGACATAGAAAGGGAATGGACTGACTATTCTTGGGGGGGAAAGGGGAATGGGAGATGCGGGAAGAAACTGGACAAAAATCGTGCACCTATGGATGAGGACAGTGGGTGGGGAGTGAGGGCGGAGGGTGGGGCGGGAACTGGGAGGAGGGGAGTGCATTTATCATTCTTCTAAATTTAACTTTGCACAAGTAACCCATGTAAAAAATCTATATTTTTCAAAACTTGTAAATAAAAATAACCTTAACTAAATAAATAAATAAATAAATAAAGTGTACAGTTCTATGTTGCTTAGAGGTCACAGGGTTAACTATGCTACCACAATCGATGAGAGAGACTTATTGATTGGCTGCCTCTGCAGGGCCCCTACTGGGGATCAAGCCAAAATCCAGGCATGTGCCCTGACCGGAATCAAACCATAACTTCCTGGTTCATAGGTCAACACTCAAACTCTGAGCCACATTGGTCGGGCATTAGTTATACTTAGTAGTTATATTTAAAATATTGTAGTATTGGCATTAAATAGAAAAATATGTCAGAAGCCCAGCCAGCAGCGTGGGTCAGTGGTTGAGTGTAGACCTATGAACCAGGAGGTCACAGGTTTGATTCCCAGTCAGGGCACATGCCCGGGTTGCATTGTGGTTGTTTGCAGGAGGCAACCAATCAGTGATTCTCTTCCATCATTGATGTTTCTGTTTCTCTCTCCCTCTCCCTTCTCTGAAATCAATAAAAAATATATATTTTTTTTAAATAGAAAAATGCCAGAAAATGGATTAGACAGACAAGAGAAAAGAAAAAAAACTCATTTATGGGGAAATTTAATGTATGGTAAAAATGGTATTTAATATCAGTAAAAATAAAAATTTTTAAAAAAGGAAATGATCCAAAATGTCATTAGTACAATTAGCTATTTCTTTGAGAGAAAATAGAATCTTGGCCCATGCCTCCTATTATAGGCAAAAATAAATTGAAATTGGAAGTTAAATTTAAATGTACAACACATCTGTTAGGATGGCTATTACCAAAAAACAAAACAAAACAGAAAATAACCAGTGTTGGCAAAGATGTTGAGAAATTGGAAACCTTGTGCACTACTGGTGGGAATATAAAATGGTACATCCACTATGGATAACAGTATGGAGATTCCTTTTTTTAAAAACTATATATCTTATTCATTTTTTTACAGAGAGGAAGGGAGAGGGATAGAGAGTTAGAAACATCAATGAGAGAGATACATCGATCAGCTGCCTCCTGCACACCCCCTACTGGGGATGCGCCCGCAACCAAGGTACATGCCCTTGAC
>NW_005358650.1:436174-443260 GCF_000412655.1 Myotis brandtii
CGATCAATGTCTCTCTCTCTCTTTCTCTCTCTAAAAAAAAAATCAAAAAAAAAATCAAAAAGCATATCCTTGGGTGGGGATTTTTTTTTTAATTCCATTTCGGGGTATATATCACAAAGGAGTGAAAATAGAATCTCAAAGATATTTGCACACTCATGGAAATTGCAGAATTATTCACAATAGCCACAAATAGGAAGTAAACTAAATGTCCACTGTCAGAAGAATGCATAAAGAAGAAAATTCTGTCACATGCTACAATATGAATGAAACTTAAGGACATTATGCTAAGTGAAATAAATTAGTCACAAAAAGACAAATACTGCATGATTCCACATATATGAGATATCTAAAGTAGTCAAACTCTTAGAAACAGAAAATAGCATGGTGATTGCCAGGGGCTGGGGAGAAAGGGAAAAAGGGAAGTTGCTGTGCAACAAATAAAGAGTTTCAGTTTAGCAAGATAAAAAGATCTAGATATCTGTTGCACAACAAAGTGCATATAGTTAACACTGTACTATACATTTAAAGAATGGCTAGGATGATAAAGTTTATGTTACATGTTTTTTACCACAATTTTTAAAAAATTATATGCAGAATTACTAGTTAGCTTGTCATTCTAAGTAATGTCTTTTAAATTCTATTTCAAGCAGTACTGTAAAAAATATACATTGTAGATGTATTTATATGTACATATATGTGCATATCAGTCACATTTACATATATTTTTCTAAAAATATGGTCATTAAAAATTAATTGTATCCTATATAATAAAAGTGTAATATGCTAAGTGTCTGACCGATCGGTCGACCATTTGGTCAACTGCTTGACCAATTGCTATGATGCGCATTAACCACCAGGGGCCAGGCGCTCTGACCAGTAGGTTAGCTTGCTGCTGGAGTCCGGTCAATTGGGACTGGGCGAGAGGGCTGGACATGCCCTGGATCTGGCTGGCCCCCATCAGCCCCGATCTGGACTGGGTGAGAGGGCCCCGATTGGCCCCGATCACCGGCCAGGCCAAAGGACCCCACCAGTGCACGAATTCATGCACTGGGCCTCTAGTCTATTTATAAGCTAAAGTGTCTATCAAATAAATATTTTACATAATGTAGGCAAAAAAAGAAAGAAAATGGCTTACGTTATATTAGAAGTACTTCTCTTAGGGTTGGTAACCAGCGGTGCTGCTATTGCATAACCCAAAGCATATCCAACTGTTAGTGAAGCTTCCAGCATGCCTATAAAATGAATATTGACATCTAACTACTATATAACCCAACTTTGTCACAAGATAATAAGAGTTACATCACTAAAATGGATTCCTTCTTAAAGCTTCATAGTATACTTTATTAGTCAGGGTTCTCCAGAGAAACAGAACAAATAAGGATTTGTGTGTATGTGTGAAGTGATTTCTGAACTATTTTTATTCACAGGTGACCATCTCCTGTTTTTCTGATCAATATCTCTCAGTGGGAATTATTTTTTCTACTTCCTTTTTTAATTTTTTATTGTTGGCACTATTACAAATAAGATATTTAGAGAGCAAGAGAGATTTTAAGGAATTAGCTTATGCAACTGTGGGGGCTGGCAAGTGCAAATGTGTATGATAGGCTGGCAGATTTGAAATCCAGGTAAGAATTATTATTACAGTCTTGAGGCTATAAATAAGTCTGAAATCCACAGGGCAGTACAGCAGGCTGGAGCAACTCAGGCAGAGTTTCTCTATGTTGCAGTTTGGAGAAAGATTTGTCTCTTTGGGAAACCTCAGTCTTTATTCTAAAAGGCCTCAACTGATTGGATGAGGCTTACACACACTATGGAGGGTAATCTGCTTTACTCAAAGTCTACTGATTGTAAATGTTAGCCACATCTAAAAAATATCACAGAAACATCTAGACTGGTGTTTGACCAAACTAAGCCAAGCTTACACATAAAATTAGCCATCATACATATGTCCAATGCATATACTAGAGAAACTCAGATAATTTAATTATATAATTCACTGTATCTTATTTCATCTATATATGTAATGTAGTATATATAAATATACAGTGGGGCCTTGACTTACGAGTTTAATTCGTTCCGAGACCGAGCTCGTTAAGGAGCTCATTAAGGAGCTCGTTAACTCAAATTACTCTATCAACTCAATGCAAAAAATCAGCCGAGAGACAGCTGGTATCTCAAAAAACTCGTTAGTCGGGACACTCGTAAGTCAAGGTCCCATTGCATTTGCATTTAATATAAATGAAATACACCATATTTCACTTTAATTTGTGGTACTAACACAAGATTCTACTTTATAATGATACATTCTCATCCCCTTTGCATCTTTCATATTAGCTGCCAGGGTGATAAGAGGTGGCAATAAAGTAAACTTCTCTCTGCAGTACATATATGTGAGTTCTGATTGCTATTCCATAGAACCAAAAGTAAAACAAATGTATTTGTTTCTACCCTCAGCTAAGACTAATAAATCACAGCAATTTTTTGTCTAAAAGCATATATATGAATATCAGACATTTTAGTTTATCGGCATGCCTTTCCTTACCTCTGAAGGGAAATTATCTTTTTGACACAAAATACTATTTTCTTTTATGTCACCTTCACAATAAGTATAAAAAACAACTTTATTTTTTTTTCACATATGATAGTTAAATAGATGTACAAATAGATGATCTACTAGGACTAGAAGCTATTGTAATAAAAGGAAGTACAGATTATTCTGAGATAAACCTCAGCGTTACTTATTGCAGAATACATTAGCATAAAACACTGTGAACTGAGGATACTACTCTGTGGTCAATTAAATAGCATATCACTTCTTTCCTTGAAAAGATGAATGAGATTGTTTTCATTAAATTCAAAATATCAGAGCTCCTCTCAAAGATTAGTGAGTTAATTTATGTAAAGAACTTAGAACAATGATCACTATTTTAGCACCACACTGAATCTAGTACTGAAGAGGCATTTATTTCCCCTTATGGACATGATGACAGCAACTTCCTACACATATCCCATAGGTTTAAACATACATCTACTCAAGAAATTCAGTCTGGTTATTTTGAGATTTTTTTTCTAGAAAAATGAACTGCAGCCTATATAATTTGATATGATATATATATATATATATATACTAGAGGCCCGGGGCACAAAAATTTGTGCACTCGGGGGGCAGGGGGAGGGGGGTCCCCCAGCCCGGCCTGTGCCCTCTCACAGTCTGGGACCCCTCGGGAGATAACGATGGATCAGGGTGGGGGTCCCCACTGGGGTGCCTGGCCAGTCTGGGTGAGGGGCTGAGGGCTGTTTTCCGGCTGGCGAGTGACTAAAGCTTCCAACCGCTCCTTGTTTTCTTCTCTTTTTTTTTTTTTTTTTCTGGGCCAGCTTTAGCTCTGAGGCCTCGCTGCTGAAAACATAGATACAATGTTGCGGTCCGAGCCCGGCTGAATGGAAGCCCTTTTCTGGGGTTTTGTTTAGCTTCTTATTTGCAACATAGTATATAGTTGCTTAGAGTTGCAACTGAGAGGCCGGCAAGTGAGGCGGTGAACGTTGGAGTCTGCAGCAAGCAAGCCTCCCTGCTCGCTTCAGTGCCTGGCTGCCGGCTGCCATCTTGGCTGACAGTTAATTTGCATATACTCACTGATTAGCCAATGAAAAGGGTAGCGGTCGTACGCCTATTACCATGTTTCTCTTTTATTAGTGTAGATATATATGGAAAGATTATAGTTTTAATTACTTAAGAATGTATTTTTTCTATTGCTCTATATCTTTTAGGGTGGCCTTCAGATGACTTGTTTACAATTCCAAATCTCAAGCAGCCTTTCAGAATTAAGTGGCTCAATGTGATTTTGAAGTTAAACATACCAGTTACCATTTATTACAATCTATACTAATAAAAGAGTAATATGCTAATTAGACCGGGAGACCTTCCGAACATTCTTCTGGACAAAGCTATGGTGGCGGGGCCGAGGCAGAGGAGGTTAGGGGCAATCAGGCCAGGAAGGGAGGGCAGTTGGGGGTGATCAGGCCGGCAGGAGGGGCAGTTGGGCGAGATCAGGCTGGCGGCGGGGGGCAGTTAGGGGTGATCAGGCTGGAAGGGGGGGGAAGTTGGGGGCAACCAGGCCAGCAGGCAGAGTGGTTAGGTGCGATCAGGCAGGCAGGCAGGTGAGCGGTTAGGAGCCAGCAGTCCCAGATTGTAAGAGATGTCCAACTGCCGGTTTAGGCCCGATCCCTGTGGGGTCCCAGATTGGAGAGGGTGCAGGCCGGGCTGAGGGACACTCCCGCCCTTCATGCACAAATTTTGTGCACCAGGCTACTAGTGTTATTATAAAAGCCAATAATTAGCACCTGTATATCAGTTTAGATATGCACAGCAAAATATAGAAGCTCAATAAAAATAAGGAAAAATAACTTGCCTAGATAAGTACCAATTGAGTGTTCGTCAATGCTGTCATCAAGAAAGGGTACTGTAAGGATATAAAGAGGCATTCCTGCTATTCCCTGCACAGTCAGCCCAAGCATGATGAAAGTTACATACTTTGCATAGATTGGAAAGGATTTCTTGCAATCATCGGAAATCTTCTTTTCTTTGCAAATATCTTTTGAAAGGATAATTTAAATTTTTTGTTAAATGAGTCAAAACTTAAACATACAACAAATACACAGTGTATTTTATGAAATATTTTACCTTTTACAAGATATTTCCACCATTATACTTTTTTCTTTTAGTTAATATTTCATTTACATTGAATGTAATAGCTCTACAATTAATCAACATGTTCTCAGGAAAATGGAATGATAAAATAAAATTTGTGGGAATACTGAAAAAGATGCAAATATTATATATAAACCAAACATAAATGTATATGTATGACTATATGTATATACATACTTGTTTGCATAGGTAAATATACATATCTTAAATTTGGCATCTGGTAACTCTGACTTTTGACTAGGATAAAAGTATCCTTTTTAGATGATCTGAATTATTAAAGATTACCTTCTGAGCTTAGTTCTATATCCACTTCTCTGACAATTAACTTTGTGTGTCACTCTGATTAAAATAATTTTTCATTTTATACCCACTAAATTCTAAAACATAGGTCCACAAGGACAGGCATTATACCAGTGATTTTTAATGAGTGCACCATAAGAATTTTTAAAACATGCAATACCTGACTAGTCAGGGGCACTGACCTCTTTTCCTTTAGATTGTCAAATAAACAAATGACAATAGCCAACACAATAGTAGCCATTCAGTGTGATGAATCAAAATTATACCTATTTATTTTTATTTCTGTAACTTTGTGTTCTCTTCTTTTTTAAAATTGATCTTTATTATTGAAAGTATTACAGATAGCCCCCTTTTTTCCTACTGACCCCCCTTTACTCCACCAGGTTGGCAAAAAGTGTATTTTTTTGGAGTGCCACAGAATTTTAGTAATTAGTTTATATGTGCAATGAGATGAAAAAGGCTGAAAATCACTGTATTACACAATGAAAGTTTTTGTTAGTCATTATATAATAATCCACTAGATTTTAAATTTCTTTACAGGACAGTCTATTTCTTAAGCTTTTTTTTTATTCACGTGTTTATAAAACAATAGTAAATAAATGTTTGTTAGAATTGCATTTGTTATTAGCCTGGTAGATCTAAACAATGCTATTAGATCATTTTGATTGTGTATATTTGATTGGAACTTAACAAATGTTCTGAAAATATTACTGTGAAAAACTGGTTAATGTGTAGATTGCAAAATAGTACACTAATGGAAAATTTCAGCTGGTTCAGTATTCATAAGGAATATTTGATTCCATGTTAAATAGGAGGAGGTCTCTAGAATGTTTATTCAAATTACTGATAATTCAATTTTATATAGACATATCAGTATCAACACCCAGCCAGTGAGTTCCTTGAACTGCTTTCTTCCCATTTAATTGAACTCCACTTAGCAGGTATAAAGCTATTCAATTTAAACTTGCAAACACAATGAACTACAAACCTTCTTTAATTGCAATTTAAAGCATCCTACGAACATCTTTACCTTTCTAGCTCACTCCTTCTAGTAACCCAATGTCACCAATCCCTAAAACCCACCAGGACCTATATAATCTATTGATCTTGCTCCTTTTCACTATCTCAACGTCCCTTTATACCCTTACTTCTTTCGTTGTCATCGTAACACTTTTAAATGCCTTGCTCTCTTGTATGTCATGCAATCCCTCAATGAAATTGCAACCCTAGTCAAGTTAAACTCTTCTCCTTACTCTACACCCACACTTTAAAAACTGAATGTGGCCATAGGAAAACACACAACCATGCAAAACTCACTTTGAATTCATGATTATTAAACTTAAGGAGGTCCTTCACCCTCCTTAATCAAATATATCCCTAGTCTACTACTTTTGCCTCCTCCTAGAAAATTCGGCTTGTTGGTTTCTTTTTCCTAGGGCTTATGGTCCTGATATTCCTGCTATCCAATATCTGAAAGCAAATTTTTTCCACAAATAGGATAAAACTAATCTTTTAGCACCTTTCTTCATATTAAAAAAATCTTTTGTTTGGACTATAGTTTCAAGAAGAAGGGAACAGTCAGTACTACAAACACTGTTGATAGTTCAAGAACTATAACAAGTCAAAAGTTTTAATTATATTAAATAACATGAATTATGTTGGTGGCTTTGTGAAAATAACTTCATTGCAGTGTTTAGGGTTCAAGCCATGCTCAAGTGGGTTGAAAAAAGAATATGAAATAATGTCAGAAAGCTTGGCCATGTCTTTCAAAATATTTGTCAATGAAAATGATGAGATTTTACAAAGTGATAAAAAGAGGACTGCAAGTTATTTCTATTATTGTTTTTGCTTTTTAAGAATGGGAAGAGGGAAAAACTAAGATGGCGGTATAGGTAAACACCAGAGATTGCTGCCTCGCACAACCACTTCAAAAATACAACTAAAAGACATAACGGACATCATCCAGAACCACAGGAAGGCTGGCTGAGTGGAATTTCTACAACTAGAAGGAAAGAGAAAAGCATACCGAGACTCAGAGGAGGTGCAGTGCTGAAGTAAATACAAAGGTGCGGAGGTGCATG
>NW_005358650.1:445253-446374 GCF_000412655.1 Myotis brandtii
TGCACCTATGGATGAGGACAGTGGGTGGGGAGTGAGGGCGGAGGGTGGGGTGGGAACTGGGTGGAGGGGAGTTATGGTGGGAAAAAAGAGGAACCAATGTAATAATCTGAACAATAAAGATTTAATTTAAAAAAAAAAAGAATGGGAAGAACTTGGGTGCCAATGAGTAGCACCAAAAAAAGAGAGGAATTTGCAGAAGGAGGTACAGATCATCATTGGAATAAAGTTCCCAAGTAGGTAAGAAAGAACAGGATGTTTAGCAGGAGGATAGCTCTTCCATTTTAACAGGAATGAAGAAGTAGGGAATGTAAACATGAAAATATAGGTGGAGTTATAGTTTCTATGGTAAGAAATTGAGGCAATTTTCTCTTATAGCATGTATTTTCTATCCAATACAGAAGATATTGAGTACTATTAACTGAATGTTTGTATCCCCCCACAATTCATATATTGAAACCCAAATTCCCAATGTGATAGTATTTGGAGATGGGACCTTTGTGAGGTAATTAAGTCATGAAAGTAGAATATTCATAAATGGGATTAGTGCCTTTATAAGATGAAACACTAGAGAGCTTGCTCTCCCTCTCTTTCTTGGCTACAACAATATGAGGGCATACCAAGAAGAGGGTGCTTACCGGGAACTAAATTGGCAGGCACCTGGACCTTGAACTCTCAGCCTGTGAGAAATAAATTTCTGTTGTTTAAGCCACCCAGCCTATGATATTTTTGTTATAGTAGCCCAAACTAACTAAAACAAGAGGAAAGTTGTGAACAATGAAAGAGAGTAGACTAAAAAAAAATGTCAGGAGAATGGATCCATGTAAGAGCATAATTGAGGTTAACAGTAACAACTTCATTGTGGGACTAACCTATCCTTTTTTTGTGTGATTTTTCTCTAAAATGTTCCTCAACAGTGCAGGAAAGATAACTAGTTGGATCAAAAATTTTCCAGCTATTCTTCACCAATACCACTCCTAGGGCAATGGAAACTAAAGGGAAAATTAACAAATGGGATGACATCAAAATAAAAAACTTCTGCACAACAAAAGAAACCATCAAAAAAACAACAAGAAAACCCACTGCATGGGAGAACATATTTGCCAACAATATCTCCGATAAGC
>NW_005358650.1:446811-447567 GCF_000412655.1 Myotis brandtii
TTCATAGCAGCACAATTTGCAATAGCTAAGATTTGGAATCAGCCTAAGTGCCCATCAGCAGGTGAGTGGATTAGAAAACTTTGGCACATCTACAGAATGGAAAACTATGCTGCTATAAAAAGGAAGGAACTCCTACCATTTGCAACAGCATGGATGGAGCTGGAAAACATTATGCTAAGTGAAATAAGCCAGTGGGAGAACGATAAATGTCACATGATCTCACTTATTTGTGGTTTATAATGAACAACATAAACTGATGAACAAAAACAGATCTAGAGACAGAGAAGCATCGATCAGATGCTCAAACCTCAGAGGGAAGGTAGGGGAGGGTGGGGGTAAGGGGGAGAGATCAACTAAGGGGTAAGGAAGATCAACCAAAGGACTTGTATGCATGCATATAAGCATAAACGATGGATGCAGACAATAGGGGGTGAGGGGTATGGGGGGAATGGGGGGATAAGGACACATTTGTAATACCTTAATCAATAAAGGGGGAAAAAATTTCCAGCCAGGAACAAAAAAGGACAATGGGACAGGGATCTTAGAATTATGATTAGAGTATGTTTGAAATAATTAATATTTTATAACTAGAGGCCCGGTGCACAAAAATTTGTGCACTTGGGGGAGTCCCTCAGCCCGGCCTATGCCCTCTTGCAGTCTGGGACCCCTCGGAGGATGTCCACCTGCTGGCTTACGCCTGCTCCCTGGGGGATCGGGCCCAAGCTGGCAGTCAGACATCCCTCTGGCAGCCCGGCA